>NW_020455822.1:0-66931 GCF_003342845.1 Nothoprocta perdicaria
GATGACCTCTGAGGTCCCTTCCAACCTTCGGCATTCTATGATTCTATGATTCTATGTATTGACTTGAACTYTAATTTTTGGTTCTCATTTTAAAAATCTTATCTGAAATAAAATCTTAGAAACTAACTGCAAGAACAAATTTTAAAATCTTGCAAGTAAGTAGTACAAAATTCTAAATTAAACACTGAGGAATGAATGAGCATCAGTGCAAAAATAACAATAAAAGACATTTACATAACTCACATGATCTGCTAAGACCAATTGCATCCCATTCCCTGGTAACGCACCACAATCCATGCCACTGGAAAAAAATGAACTGAAGTGAATATTTGTAGTCACATTGGTCCAAACGTGTCTCAGGTTTCTAAGTCACATGGGGAAGCTGATATGTTCAAATACACGACAAACCTTTTTATCACTGTGAGCAACCTGCATAAAAGCAGATCAAAGCAGAGGAAAARCAAAATGCAGGAAGAGACAGCTTAAAACTGTTCTGCACAACTTGATGGTATATAAACCCAACAGGCCACCTGTTTGCTTAATAGGAAGAAGAATCTGTGAATTAGTTTAAAAGGTGACTTTCCAAAAAACACTTTGTTGGAGGAATTGCGTGGAGCAATAGCTCAAATCTTTCAGARTTATTATCGTAGCTGTGTGAGGATCTGGTGTGGCCTCCATAGCCATCCAAAGTGGCAAGTGCTTCCCAGAATTCTCTGGGAACGCTGACACACTGAACTAATCTTTAATTTATTGATGTACTACTTCTCTGAGAGATGTAGTATATCAATAAACGGCTTTAGTTAAGAAGCTAAGGTCTAAGAAGSAGTGGTAGAAGCTTGCAAAAGTACATCAAAGCTTACAGAAAATAAAATCAAGAGCTTGTGGGAGAAAATTGATGTGTAGGAAGGACAGAGAGAGCAAACAAACACTACAAACTTAAGATCCACAGTAAGAGTTTGCTACAAAATATCATCGCTGGCCATCTTAAGCACTAGCACATTTTGCAGGTTTCTACAGCCTTTTCCATCATCTGGCAGCTTATAARAGCATTATTATGGAATAAATAAGAGTGGCTACCAGTAAGGAAAAAAAAAAAAACCCTAAAAAGTAATAGGAAATTACTGATGTATGCACTGATGAATGTAGAGCAATGTGGTCTGATAACTGATGGCCCAAATCACTGAGCCTGCTACTGAAATTGGCTGTACAATTGGCTACAATTGGCAAATCTTAGTTCACACAGTGCAGGAAGTATTTGTGGCTTTTTATTTTTATTTTAATGACATTTTTTTCTGTATAAGAACAATTGAAAATGCAAGATAGCAACTGCAGAGTTGAGCTGCTATCTTTCAACCTCTCTGACACTCTTCAGTCTTCCAAAGGCATACATGTTAAAAATTACTCTCTGTACACGCTCCTTTTCCATTCCCAGCCTGCTGGTTTTACCTGCAGAGCCTGCAGAACCTGGTCCCTAAGTCCACTCAGCATTACCCTGGAAGACAGGTAGCATGAAGAAATTGGGAAGCACTGAGTAATAGGAGGAGCCAACATCGCTGCACACCCTGTACACAACAGGGTACAAGTGAACATAGGAATTCCGTATTATTTGACCCAGAACCTCTGCAGCATAGTCAGAAAGAAGGAAATCTTTCATCTAAAGGTTTTCATTTTGATCCTTAGAGCAACACAAGGAAGGTTTGAGTTTGCAAACGATCCATTATGCAGGTTGGATGAGCCAGGTGACACTGAGTTATGACTAACTTAGCCCTGCAGAGTACCCCTGCTYGCTGCTCTGAGCTCTCAGATACCTTCTCTAGATACCAGGATAGATTGTTTTGGGATTAGCCAGAGCTGAGTGCCAGAGCTGCTCATAAAGGGCAATTCCTACTGCATGGAAAACCACTAAAGATAATAGGAGAACATGATCAAGAGATGGGCCAGAATATGTGCACAGACAAGGCTTATACCTTACTCATGGGCAAAAAGAATAAGAAGCATTGAAATGGGACAGCCGTCCACACACTCCAAAATGCCACTTCTGCATCTTTGACACACGTCTGCAGAATATAACATTTTTTGTCAAATTTCCAGGCAGAAAAAAGCATGCTTCCCACAAGCACCAGCTTTTGTGAATCCCCCCCATTTCCCTGCCAGTCTTCCCCCAAGCCATTTTAAGCTGCTGGGAGCACCAGACAGGAGAGGGAAGATGTGGGCATCCCTCCACTGCACTCGGCAGCAGTCTGGGCAGCTGGACAGTCTAAGGGTTTTATTATTTTTTCCCTGGAGAAAAAACCATAATGCTATTGMAATTCTTTTTAAGATAACAATTGGATTTCTCTGCTCTGTAGGAAATTTCTAATTTCATTCCATTATTCATCGCAAAATAGTTTTATGTTTTTTTTCTTTTTAAATAAAGTTTCCCAATTAAAAGGAGCTACAGATTTTGGTCTAACTCTCTCCCTGAGCAATAGGCCTTGGGATCAGCGGTGATGTAATATGCCCATTAATTGATCAGACTCATCTTCTTGAAGAACTTATCTGTGCTTGAGAAAGATGTGTTTGCCTTATCTGCAGGACAAATGGAAATTAAACAAGTCCAGGAGGGTCTCGTGTCACTAGTACTAGCTTCTCTTTGTGGAGAAGTCTAATTATTAGCAATACTGAAGCTTATCCACAGGGTGGCCTGCATGCCAAGAAGTTTTAAACACCTCCCTAAGCAAAGTAGCAGTTTAGCTGCTATGAAGGTTCCCATCTCAGCAGGGTCACACTCTGAGAACATTTCAGGGGTATTTTTGGGGTGGCAGGAGGACCTCATGGAGCAAGATGCTTCATGTGGAGTGCGTGGCGAGTAACTCAGCCAGGCAGCTCTGCGTGCTCTGAGAARCGTGGTGCTGGCTCCGCTTTTATCCTCACACAACAGAACACCTGGCCAGCAAGAAGGAGACCTGCGTTCTCAGCCCGAAGGGATTTCATCTGTGAAGATGAAGTAATGGTCTGGCAGTGCTTTACAGTCTGGCAGCGCTGCAAGCTTCAGGGTAACCTTCCCCTTGTGGCTGGACCTCCGTGGAGGATGCCAAATGTGCACGGGCAAAAGGGAGCCTAAGCCTGCAGCTGAACAGCTGTGGCATTTCTGGAGGAGCAGAGTGATCATAGGAGACAGATCCAGTGTGACTTGCTTTTCTTCTGCCTCCTGAATAGCAGTAGTGCACCAAGCCCACCTAACAAAATCACCTCTCTGTTCGCAGCATAACACATAACTCCAGTTAGTGGAGAAATTGGTGACTTGGCTGATAAAACACTGCTACCTTTTCTCCTGTTGTAGCTTCCTTTCCCTACCTCAGCATCCCATACATTTTCTCTTGGTTTCCCTTCCTTCCTTTCTGCTCTTCCCCTGATATGACTCTTTTCCCCCAGTCTGTATCATCTGCAGGACACTCAACGGACTCTTTTGGATTCCTTGTAGCTACAGATGTCTTCCTGCAGGTTTTTTTTTTTTTTTTTTTTTTTTTNTTTTTTTTTTTTTTTTTTTTTGTCTTCAAAAGCTAAAAGAGTTAACACAAGTGTCAACTAAACCTGAGACATATCTGTTTCAAATTGTTCAAATTGCTCCTTAAAAACTTGCAAAATTGATACATCTTGCAAAGGCTGATACAGGTTTCTTGCCCGGGGATTTCAGTTCCAGAGCAAACCCTGGCACGGTCCCATTTCACTCTAATGATTTCTTGAACTCGAGTCAAGAAAAAAATCCTTTATTACATATGCCAGACACATCTTTGCAGATGCAAACCACTCATGCCCCAGTGCATTGTTCTACATTTGAAAATGCGGTGGCARTCCTCGGCTGCAGATTTAACCTCTGCACGGCCTGTATTAATGTTGCTWGTTCATGTAATGATGTGTAGCTCTTAACATATCCGAGGTATCTCCTCGTCTTCAGGTGGACCGTGCAGACCAGGACCAAAGAAGGTCAGGTCAGTCAGAAGACAACATGTCCTTGACCAGCTACAGATATCTTCTCTGTTGAAGACTCTTGGAGAGCTTTTAGCATCACAACTCAGGCTTTAACTTTAAATTAGTCCAACAGTTACAATTTTCTACAAGGTCTTTGTAGTATCAAAGCTTCCTCTTAACTTTCATGCTTGGACAAAGATGCCAGYGAAAGCAGTGAGTGGCTTGACTGAATAATGAGTATAAAATTGGAGCTTGGGTCGGTAAAAATTATTGTAGGAGAAAGACTGCGATAACTGAGTATATACAGTACTCCTGTTAGCTCTCTGTCAAAGACTAARCCATTCATTCTATAGATCTTTTTACAAACCCACTAGCTTACAATTTTCTCTATAAAACAAGTATGGATTTAATTTGGCTTTTAAAGAACAGAAGAAAAGGAAACACCTAGTATCTGATCTATGTCTGAATAATAAAGAGGCAATTTTACATAAAACAGCCAAGCCAGAACTTTTTTATTTCAGTTTTTATTAGAGCTCTGATTTTAAGTCAGAGGGTATTTCAGGGAATCTCATATTCTGCTATTTTTTTCCAATGATATGTTTTTAATCCTAGATTTCACCAGTACTCAGTTGCTTCGTCTATCCTTTGCTCCCCACCTCTGACTTACTGTCAGTATTTCTGGCTGATGCTGTTCACAGCTCTCACTCGCTAAGCTCTAAGTCTGTGCTGAGATTTCTCAGCACAGCCTCAAAGCCAAAAGTCTTAATATAACCTGGAAACCCAGCAAAGTCAGCTGTGAGAGACTGAATGGCAGGGAAAAAGCACTGACTGTGCATWCTGAGTACTTACTATGTATTTATAGTTGGAGCGTTAGCAGTAGGCATCGTGAAAAATGACCCGAAAGCAGGAGAAGAGAACACAGCTTTTTAAATCTATATGTATTTTTTCTTTTATGGTGCACAACAAAAGCCTAGAAATGCTATTCCTATAATCCATTATTGAGATGGAGTAGCAAATGATTCTTGTTTTGTGTCCTAAAGATTAAACCATGTCCATTCTAACTTTTCAGGAGTTTTAACAGCATCACAGTAACTAAAGTTTAGCAAGTAAGAGGGGAAGGTATTTCAAGTAAGACCATTTAAATGCTTTTTTTTTTTTTCATAGCATCTTTTTACTATAACTCAAATACTCAAAAGAAGTTAGAAGAAAATCTTTATTTGTTATTCAGTATCTAAATCAAAAGCTGATAAAGCCACTTGCTTTGCGCTTTGGTCAGCCAAGATGATTTTCACAAAAAAAAATGACATTTATTCTTATCTTTACAAAGCAAGTATTAGGAAAAAATCAAAATCTTATTTATAATTTCATTATACTTACAGTGGTTTTAATCTCCTTTTTCCCTGTTCCAGGGCACATTTGCGTTTAGGAAAGGGTTAATAAAAATTACTCAGAGGATTTCTGTAAAAGGCCTAGAAGCAAATAATACCCTCTTCTCATAATTTAAAAAATAATAGGAGTATTTTGGAGAAATTCTCTTGCTAAAGAGTCCACTAAAAGGAAAAAAAAAGAAAAAAAAAAAAAAAAAGCACCGCTTACTCAAATCTGTCTAAAAGATCTCTGCTGAAAGTTGGTGGAAATTTGACTTATTAGCCTCTAGAAAATGCCCTTCTTATCTATCAGGGACAATGTTTTCACAGCAGCTAGAAGGCAGGCTGCCGGCTGCAGATTTATGAGCAGCTAATCTGACTGTGTAATAAAAGTCCATACTCAAAAGGTGTATATTAAATAGGGCAGGGATCCAAGTGATACATATAAAGTCCATATCAAAGAAAGTGGCACAGTCTTTCCCACCAGTTCATAGCTTTCAGTCTGGTTTGGGGAGGAAGTCACGCTGTCTGTCAGTCAGTCCTCCCCTAATAAGTCTCCAAACCATTAGCCAGCTTCAGACAAATTTGAGAGAGGAATAGAAGTCTCAAAGATATTAAGTTCCAAGAAGTTTCATAAAAGTGAACAGCTGGAGAGAAAAGAAAAACCCAGATTAGTGCCTGTGTGGAGGGAGCGAGAGGCAGACATGGTCTGTGGCCTCATCTGCCTCTCCGCAGCCTTCATCCCTGCAGCCCCATCGGTCACAGCTCGCAGTGAGGTGTTCAGGCTCAGCACCCTGAACCTTTGGAAATGCCACTTCAAGATATTTCTCTTTTTTTTTTTTTTTTTTTTTTATCCAATACACTAAAATATTGAATCACAGATGAGTTCTTGAATTGCTTTGGTCAAATTGACCAAAATGGGCTTTTCCAGTGAGTGAAGGGGATTCAACCAAAAACCTCTCCTAGGTATTCTTGCGGTTCTCGTTGCCACATAATATTTTAATTGGGAGCCTGTAAAACAAAGCTTTCTCCAAATTATTTCAAAGTCACCAAGAATATCATCCAGGATGTCTAAAGGACACAGGCAACAGCAAGCTGTTGAAATTTTATTAAAGAGTTCATTAATAATGCATATATAAGAGTACTTTCTTGTGGGAGCAGATTAATCTTAAGTTCCTTACAGGAACAGCAAAATTCTAAATAATTATGAGAACGTTTAGGGGTCTTCATTAAAAAATGTAAAGTGCAGTATACAAGTGCCTCACCATAGTGGTTTTTATTAAGAAGTGAAAGGGAATTGAAACTGTTTTTCAGAAGACAGTTATTCAATATTTCTTATGCTAGCAGTTTGCTGTTCCAGAGGAAATCTTTGGAGAGAAGAGAGGAGGCAACAAGACCAACAGCTGAGGTACCGGGAGCAACAGGCTCCTTACATCTAGCTGACAGTTTTGGCAAAGCAGAAGGCCGACTGGGGGTTATAATGTCATCTGCTATTTATGGATATTTCTTTCTTTATTTATTTCATTTTTGCATTTTAAATGGGGAGAATTACATTGCTTCGTAATTTACTGCAGGATGCATTTTTAACGTAGTCTAGCAGATTTTTATCCCCACAACCCAAGCTTACAATTAATAGAATCTGTATGCATAAATTCTTTTCCCCACTCTCCATTCAAATGCTGTTCCTTTCCCACAAGAAATATGATTGCTGAGAGGTAAGTATTTTCTCTAGGAAGAAAGAAAATAAATAACTCGACCTCCCAGTTGACTGGCATTGCCTGACCTCTCGTTGCCCTCCCTGCAATTGCATACCCACTCCTTGGAAACACRAAGCCATCTTTCAAAATAGGACCACTTAAGCACTGAGCTTGGGGAAGATGATGGGGAAGGGAAACACTACCTGTTAGGTTTTAACAATTTAACAACAAGACACATCGAGAGAAGAGACAAAGGTCTGGAAATGTCTTGGGCTAAGTTTTTTCTCTATTGCCATCGAGACTGGTATTATTCTTTCATGATTTTCTCATTGTACTATTCCAAAATGAGATCAAAACTGGGGAAACARTTTTTTAACTGTGATCCATTTGATCACTTTCCAAAAGAACGGAAAATTCTTAAGCTCAATGCTTAACATCCTTCATAATGAAGCTAGAAAAAAACACTATGCTTATAGTGACTACCTGCCATCTAGGCAGTTAGTTCTCATGGACTAAGTTTTTCAGATACTGAAAGACAATTTCCTGTGGGCATACTTAGTCCACTGGAGCTCCATCAGGTTGAATTTAATCTTCTGTATCTTTATGTTTCTTTGCTTTCTTCCATTAATAATAGACTAGGCATTCCCAAATTCTTTTTAAACACCATTTYCTGAGAAGGTGATGTAATAAAGTGCAGTTTAGCCATACCCTAGACTTGTACTCCCATCCTGACTTTTCTCAGTCTCATGGGCCCTTTTTAGGGTAGCTAGGGACAAAGTGAGACAAAAGCACTGGATGTAGGTGCCCAGTGCCTGTAGGTTTTTCTATGGAAATAGTCACTACATTAAACTATGTTGAACTTCCTTCCTACTCAACATGTTTTAAGATTTCAGCTTTCATAGAGACCTTGATCAGGCCAATGCTATTTTCCTTATAGAGATCTCTGTCTGTCTCTCAACAAAACCAGTTTTGTGCTGGGGAGAATTCTGCCTTTTTGCTCTGCTGTAGGTGTGGAGTTTGTCTGTTGATGCTAGTGAACTCACTCCCAATTAGCACAGTGCAACCGCAAAAAGTTTTGGCTTCACATCAGACTGCATTTAAACTATTGCTGGGACCAATATTTCTCACTGGTGGCGGCTGTTATTTTTGGCTTCGTACCAGGGTTGTACCATAAATAGTATTGCCAAAAATACTAGAAYAGGTATTAGACTGTTTTGAGTGCTGATGCCTTCACCATGTACTCTTCTCTGAAAAACTAGATTCCTTTGTACCTCAGGACATTTCTATGAGATAACTACTTCCACCACATGCAAACATTCACTTGCAAAGCTAAGGGATGGGAGGAGGGAAAATTAATATTAAAGATAATAAAAAGGATATAACTAAGAGTAACGGGAACGGCAAAAAAAGAAAAGTTGCACTGAGAAGTTGGGGAAAAGCTTCCCAATGGTGAGATCTAATAGGCCATGAAAGTCTCTCCAAGGAAAATGACAGTCATATCACTTAAGACATTTAAAAGAAGGCATGAAAAAATAACAATAAGCAGCCAGAACCAGTGGTCTCCAGCTAAGGGAGGGGTGGGCTAGGGTGACCTGGTAGATACATAAGGATCACTGGTCTGCCTGTATTTTGCTTTTAAGAAGCTAATGCTACTTGCAAAATGTTCCTCCCCTTCTGTAGCTTTCTGTCTTCCAAGCAGAGAAAACATGTGACTCAATATCTTATATTTCATTAACATTGTGGGTTTTTTTAATGCTACATTGTTCCATCTGTTTATTAGCTATGGTATGTGTGACAGCCTAATAAACACAAAATAATACAAAAATTGGTATTTTATATGGTATCTTCTTCCTTCAAAATCTTGCAGATGTTTGAGTCCCAGTGATATTTCTTAGAGGAAGGAGTTTGCAACTGCTATAATTAAGCAATACAGTACCATTAAGTCACTTGAGAGGAAATTAGGAACTAAACTAGTGCTATGTGCCCAAGAAGACAAAATTGTGAGCTGAGATCTTTATTCAGTGCATGAAAGTCTTTCTTTTTCTAGTTTACTTTAAAAGAGGTGTTATTCCTATTATACACTTTCAGCAAATGTAGAAAATGAAATTAATTCTGTATTCAATGTTTATTTTACATGTAAATTGGGATCTTAAATTGTGGGGAAAATATGTTTTTGTCAACAGTGCTTTCTGTTTTGGTATTACTCTATTAGCTTTTAATGGGCAGGAGAAATGTACAGATTTGGAGGCTTTCCAGGGGTTTGGCAGCATTCCACAGCATCAGCACTGAGTTAAAAAAAAAGAAGATTTTATTCCTTCTTGATACAATAAGAACTGGATAAAGGTAATGTCACTTCTTTGAGTCATCCTGACAACCCTCAACTAAAGAGAGGTAGTTAGACGAAAACAATCACAGTTTGAGACGGGTAAATTATATATGATAGGATATGAACCCCCAGTAACCTGAACGGGACACTGATACTAATACTGCTTATACACATCACCTTCAGCAGCAAATAGTCCAAGGTGGTCAGAAATGTTGTATCCAATCGGGGGAAAAAACATCTTCCAGATAACGCTGATTTTTAGGTCTTGGATAATCCGCCATCACAACAGTCTTGTACAAGAAGACCTACTAGTCCAAATGGAGCTTCACCCAGCAGAGGAAGCTTTTCAGAAAGCTGTTTCTCCTTGACGATTTCCTGTTTTTTTTTAAGGCACAGGGTAGCCAGCCCATTTTTTTTCATACAGTTTTCTGGGACCTTTTGTCTTCTTCCTATCAGACAAMCATCATTTCAGTTATCCACTGCCTGCAACCACACGAGGATATTTGTTTTGTCTTTGACAGCCTCCCGACCACTTCTCAGTGGGATCCTTGACTTTGAGGCTGTCACCAACCCCCAAGTCACATAGTATTTGACTGACTCAAAATTCTTTGTAGGCCCTGGTTTGATAAAAAACATTATCTTTACTTTCCAAGTGATTTTACTCCACTACATGGCGTTCTTGCAGAAACACCAGCAAGATATTGATATATATTTTCAGCTAGGTTCTTGGATTGATCTTTCTGCATCTAAATTGCCATTTCAACAAATTGCTCTTTTCACTAGTCTTGACATGCACCTCCCCTGATCTCACACCAGACTCCAGTTTGGCAGCTTTCATAGATGGAGTTATCTATTCTTCTTCCAGTTTCCAGGCCCACAGACACTCTTCCTTCTCTCTGTTTACCTACCTTGACCGAGTAGGATTTACATAAAAGGAAAGCTACCAGTTTGCCAGTGGATATGAGTGAATAAATAATTCCACCTTAAGTGATTCCAGAGCCTCACTGTGCTCTCAGAGGGCTACTCATGAATATGGCAAAATAGCCAACTAGGTGCCATCTCCCTGCCACACTGCTCCGGAGATTAGATTTCAAACTTGGTCTTTATATAGTGAATTACTAGCTGCACTGTAATAGTAACTTCAATCTGAAAAAAATACCATGCAGTTGATACAGCAGAGKAACAAAAGAGGTTGCAGGACCTGGCAGCCTATATATAGATATAAGATAKGAAAGGATATAGAAAAGAAATCCACAAGCATTTAGTAACCAGTTTATGCAGACGCTCTCATTCTGCCCCATTTCTCCTTAGCGGGAAGAGATACCGTATCATTTTATTGCCGTAGAGCAGCACATCAACACACAGTTGTATCAATTATGCTGCTTTTGCAGTTAGAAAAGTAAGTTTCAGAGGGGAAAAGTGAGGACCTAAGCCTGTTTCTAAAAGGTGGTCCTATGTGCTCTCTAAGGAGTCACCTGGAAAGATAACTACAAGACGCGATTCATCTTGCCCTGAATTTTGCTGCCCCTTGGTGAAGGCCACAGACCCATCCATGTCAGAGGTGCCAGGGGACCTTGTCTGGCCCAGACTCTGGCTCTTTGCTAGTGGTACCCAGGAAAGAAAAGTCTCACGCTGTGTGACTTGACAGTAGGTCTACAACAGGCCTAGGAATTAGTTTCTTTCCAGCCCTCTCCCAGAAGGACATGTCCATTTCTTTGGAAATAAATAAATCTCTATGGGTTATACTGTATAGCGTATGACAGGATACAGAATATTCAGTTATTTGGCGAAGTCAGGTAAATCACACCAGTTACTGGCATGCAAAACACTGCTGAAATAGCTTTGAAAGGCAAGAATCTGCTTTGTCTCATACAATGCCTCTGCATAAGGAGAAAAAAAATCCTATTTGTCAGCTGTCTCCTTGATTATGTTCAGTAAGAGTACACAGGGTTTTATTTTCACTTCGCAATTTATGTGTTGCTATGACTTCACTAATCTCCAGTCCATAAATCATTTGAGTAAACAATACACTACCAAGCTCAAATCCAGAGGAAATTTCTCCAAGGCAAGTTTTTTCATCTTTCTGTTTTCAAGAAAGAACTCAGGAGATTCCTCCTGCATGGGATGTCACCATAAGAAAAAAAAAACTCCTGATATTGTCTAGGTTTAGCTTTAAATCACATCATTAGGTGCAGGTATTAAAGTGAAGAGAGAATAGTGCACTGTGGTCAGCTGAATCTTTTCTCTTTCTGAGTTCTGCTCCCTCTTGACCCCTACATGAGGATCCTTCTGTTGACTAGAGGATCTCTGTTTCTCTTCCCACTTCAAAACCCTTCCTCCTAGCAACAGAAAAGCTATCGATGTGCAGAGGCTTTTAAGGCAGCCCATAGCTTTGCTCCCTTGAATGTCAAAAGTGGTTGGTCTCAGAGCTACAAACCAAATGTCATTTTACTTAATAATGTATTTCTTAGTGGTGTCCATCTCATCTGAGCTGTTCAGTTCACATCTATCCTTTGAGTTTTATCTATAGCTGCTATGCAGTGCAAATCACTTTGGGATAGGGAAAATGAGCATCAGGTTTATAACACAACTTAAAACGTAGTCCCACTGGTAAAATCATTTTATAGGAATGAGAGAAAAGAAAACAAACACAAACAAAACAAACACAAACAAAACAAAATAAAAAAAAGGAAAGCAGAGAGACACTAAGGTGAACAGGGAGGTAGTGGGTTGCTCTAACTCTCTACTTGCTGTTAATATATTGGAGAATGAGTTCAAGAGAAGGCTCAGAGGGGATATGATTAACATGTATAAGTTCAGGAAGGGAGAATGCAGGGAGGAAGGGGACAAGCTGTTTTCATTGGTGGCCAGTGATAGGACGAGGGGTAATGGCCATAAGCTGGAGCACAGGAAGTTCCATCTCCAGGCGAGGAGGAACTTCTTTCCTGTGAGGGTGACAGAGCAGTGGAACAGGCTGCCCAGGGAGGTTRTGGAGTCTCCTTCTCTGGAGGTCTCCAAAACCCACCTGGATGCCACCCTGTGCCACATGCTSTAGGTGTGCCTGCTTGAGYAGGAAGGTTGGACTAGATGATCTCTAGAGGTCCCTTCCAACCTTGAATATTCTGTAATTCTGTGAAAACAGACAGAAAGCAATACCAAACCCAGAAAGCAACATTCACATCATCATACACACCAGGCAAACTTGAGTAACAGCAATGTTAAAGGCTGAAAGAAATCATGCCCTCCCCTTCTTGTGCATKTAGGGGCCATCTACCAAGGCAACTCTGAGACACAATATAATCGTGTTTTTAACAATGTCTTTTGCACATAGTGGAAGATCCATGTGCTGACCTTTTGGGGTTCCTCATCTTGATGGACCTAGGGTGCAATGGCCTGACAGACAAAGGACGGTCTGCATGCCTTGTAATCAATCTGTGTATGTGTGAATTAAATATTCTTTATTTATGATCAAAGGTTTTTCTTTATATTTGACATACAGATTAACAAGAGTATGATCCTGAATATGGGATCCATGCCCAGCTATGACTGAGATACTTTGTGTGGTGATATCAAGAAAGTTAACTCTTTTGTCCTGCTATTTACCCAGCTGCAATAGGTTATTCATTTTTCTCATAGCACTGAAGAGGACACAGGGGTTGTTAGCACACTGTACATTTCTACTAACAAAGACTAAATAATACATTTTTTCTAGACTACGTGCTTGTCTCATCCTCGGGCCTTTCTGTAGAAAGTATCTTAGGGTTATCACAAGGYCTGCAGCAACCGCTTCTGTATCACTGCTAGCCTCTTCCACCAAAGGATCCAGCCTGAGTTTTCCAGCATATCTTGATTTCCCAGCTGTATGTAGCCATTTTGATAGAGCAGGAGACAGACACTGAGACAATATTTGAGAGGTTTTGCTTTCTTCTCACCTGGCTGCCTGCTTGGTTCAATTTCCTCCCTTCCCTGGCTCTTGGTTCTCTTCAGCGTTGCTTCAGGCTCACCGTTCACTGGAGCCATCGCAGCTTTCTGGTCTGTCAGTTTTAGAGAGAGTTTGTTCAGTTGTATCCTTGAGAGAGTCTTCACTTCACTCAAATAACAGCAAGAAATCCCCAGTACAGTGCAATTTAAAGGATGGTAAGAGGGTGGAAACTTGCCTCACAGAAGTCCTAGCACAGAAAAAGAAGCCTCGAGACACAAATCCCTCTTCTATTCCTGTTAGGCATATTTCCCCTTTGCTTCCCCTTTCCTTCTTTCACATGAGATGATCTGCCAGAAAATATTTTTTCAACTATCTTCAAATGTTCATCTCATTTTTGACTACCCCAAGGGCAAACTCATTCCCTGTTTTATTATCGCCTTCTTTTTCTTTCTTTTTTTTTTTTTTTTTTTTTTTTTTGCCACAGAAGCAGTGCAGAACAATCTCCCAACAAAAGCAATGTTTTTTCACCCAAAGTTGTCAAGTGCCTTGCAAAGGTGAACAGGCAATAAGGGTCCCATCTGCCAGGTGAGGCTAAGTGACCTGCCTGAGGCTGCACAACAGACTATAGCAGAGCTCACATTCAGTGGTGACTCCTCTTGCCTGCCAGACCAGGAAACCCCATTAAATCTGTACACTGAACAAGCACAAATAGGAGAGGTAGGTACGAATATGGTCCTCATTTTAATAAATTATCTAAGAATTTAACTAAATTTAAATTTAAAATAATCCAGTAGTACTTCAGAAACTAATTCTCTCTAGTCCGTTTTTGATCCTGTTTCTCAATACTATCTCTGTTTTTTTCTTCTATATAGGGAGTCATCAGTGGTGGGAAGCTTATGCTGCTATGCTTAAACAGACCCTATATGCAGTTTCTCCTAGGGAGACAGAAAATATAAACGGAATCATGGTATTTGGACAGCTGCTTTATCCACCAGCAGACCTAAAGAAAAAAGAAGTTTTAAATTAAAATGTCTAATGTCATCATTTTGCTCTAGCATTCCCTTCCCTTCTGGTTGAAAAGTTCCCCTATAAGCTCTTAGTCTTCTTTACACTTGCCTCCTACTTTGACAATCCTCCGCCTGCCTTCCATCAAAGAGAAAAAAAAAATACAACAGCTTAAATGCAAGTAAAATATTATTGAGTACCAATGCAAGTCAGACATATTAAACTATTTTTGTAATGAAAGTGGGATGTTATTTTTCTACCATAGTAATTTTCTACTGGACGAAATCTTCACTGGGTGAAGAAATCTTGATTAAAAAGGATATCTCTTTGGTAAACAACTCAGAATGGCCAACTGCAGCWTGCACGACTAAAGGAGCCATTATATGTCTATGACTGAGTCATAAGCACATTGCTGTGTGCTATTCTTAACGTCATTTGCAGTTTCTTTGTATTTTTCATCTACCTGTGGTTCTTTGGTGTTGGAAATGTTTTGCAGGCAGTCAAATGTTCCTAAGGGTAAGATGCTGTTTTTGAGCAACCCCCGGGCCAAGACCCAGTGCCTGTGGCTACTGAAAGGCTTGTTGATGCTGCTGAGGGTACCAAAAAGCTCCCCCAAGGTACTTGGGGTGGTGGGACCATAGGGTGACTGTCTCATACCTGCATCAGCCTTCCSAGGACTCGCATGTCCATGGACACCTGGAAAGGGGCACAGGAACGGTGCCTGGGCAGCCAGTGCAAGGCAAAGAAATGCAAAGGAGGAGTGCGATGGTACAGGCAGAGGAGGAAGGCAGGGCCATGTCTGATGCATGCAGAAACATGTCCACGGGTAGTGAAAGGAAAGGATAAGGGAAATTAAAAAAGAAAGTGTTGCATTGGACAATTAAATCATGTTTTTTTTTTTTTAAAGCAAGCTAAATGTTTTATAATCACAAGCTAATTTAGATATTTGTGCAGTTGATTGAAAATATGCAAAAAAAGCAGAATTATTTAAAATTATTTTTAAATGTTTGGAACTTATTAGAGTTGACTCTGGAAAAGAGATAATTAAGGATTCTAAATATAATTAATGTGCTGAGTTATAAAAAGCTCTGCTTAGGTTAGGGGTTTTCCAGCAGTTAGCAAGATGGTTGACACAGTAACAACATTTTTACATTTAAAGAGCTTTGCAGTTCACATAAATATGTATTGAAAAATAATTTCACAGGGGCTGCAGAAAGAAYGTACCTCATATTCCTTAGCTATTGATCATCTTCATTTTAGAGCCTTAATGCATGAACGAGTATTGGGGAGAGATGAAGATAAGTTAGAGKGTAAAGTTCAGACAGCTGTATAGCATGGATTTCCCCTTTCTTTGACTTGTGCAGAGGGGAATTAGAACCTCAAGCAGGCAAGAAGAGGCATTCATTTCTAGATGCATTAAATGTTGACTTTTTCAACTAATAGCTGGTGTACAAAAGTAGAGAATTTTTTTAAAAAATCAAAAGGATTTCTTTGTAAACACATTTTTTTAGGCTCAATTGATAARGGGGACAGTCTTCTTTCACTGATTCTCATGAGAGAATGTAGCTCACAATCTTTGATCAYCTGAGATGAACAAGCCCAGAGGCAGAGGCATTCATTAGTAGGAGGAGATGTCCAATTTCATGGCAGGACCAAGAAAGAGGATAAATATCCTCTTGCAAAGAGGTGAGTTTTGCTTGAGCTTTGCATGGGCTCAAGAACCTCTTGAAAACAATCTTTAAAATGTCAGAAGAATTATGGGCTTGAGTATGGTATGGAAAGGCTAAGCTTACCCTAGCATGAARGGAGTTAGTCACTCACTGATTTCCAGTAGCACGTAGCCTCCTGAATCTCTGTGCCACATTTTAAACTGGAAATTAATATCTCAGGCTACCAAAATTTATAGTTCACCCCCAAGTAAGTGAGATGTAGCACTTATCCTTCAGGAGAATTAGACTTGTCAGATTTCCTTTGCACTGTCTATTTGGTGTTTGTATGAATATGATGCTCATCAGTCCTCATGAAAAGTAAATTCAGACAGTGTGAAGGAAAGTAAAGTGCAGACAGCAAATAAAGTCTCTAGAAGGAAATTCATTCTTCCCTGAGGAAAAAATGCTAGTATTGCAAATAGTGTTGCTGCAAATCAAGTCCTCTAGGTAATTTTGTCTATCTATKGGTGGACGAGAACTGGATTTCTTTGGGATTTTTTGCTTGTGTTTTAAGATCCTCACTGGATCCTTGTTATTGCCTGACTGGCTGCTGTACCTGAAGAGACTCCCTCACATTTAAGATAACCACTTAGCCTCCTGGAGAACAAGAGCAGTCAGGGCAAGACTTGTGTAACCTACACAAGCAGAAAYCAATCCCTCCAGTAACAGCTTTCCCGACTCTTTGCTTTTGTTTCTCTCCAAACCAAGGAGCAAGTCTGAAATCCAGCTAAGAGGATATGATCCTCAACTCACTAGCACAGGCTAGTATCACTATCTTTAAACTCAGGAATTTGTCTAGATTTTATAGCCATTTGAAAGCCAGGTTTCTTTGTGTATTAAAATATGTTTGAGACTTTGCATGGGCTTGAAAATAACTTTAGACTCCTTCATGTTCTGTGYTCTGTTTGAATGCACACACTCCAAAATAATGAAGAAAGTACTTTATGCTGGTATTTTCTGCAGACAGTTGAGATTTAAATACATACTACGAGTCATTTATTGCATAGACCTTCAATGATTATAACAGTATGTTATAATCAGCCCACAGTCTGTTGTCAAGTACTGTCACTCCCTGTCATAGGGTATCTTGCCATTGCGTGGACTCAATGGCAGATAACATCTGTCTCCCCAAAATGAGTTGAAGACCACAGGCATTTATCACTCAGCCTTGGCAAATGACCTTCCAAGAGCGTCAGAGGACAAAAGTTGCCGACGTGTGGGCACCCCAGCTAAACCTGAGCTTGGGCAACACCTACCCACTAGGGGTGCTACTTTCACTGCCTTGCAACAGGCTGTGGAGACCACATTTACCGTGTTTACCTGTCTCTCTGMACATTAGGATATTCAAACCATAAATACATGTTCCCAGAACTTTATTGCCAAGACCGGAAAATTACCCTGCAGAAAGAAGGAAGATAAGACTCTCAGGCAGATGTTGCTTGGTCTTAGGGCTTTCATGGGAAAGATCATCTAGGGAGTTTGCGAAGTTTCAGTGTATTCTCCAGTTGCAACCTCATTCTCAACTGGGATCCCAGTGTCTGGTAAAGGGTAAATCCTTTTTTTSGGGGGTTTCCATCCCACTAGCACGTTGGCTGCACCAAATTTTATTTTCTGGAATAAGATACGGAGATGTGAGGGCTGGCCACAGATCTCAGAGGAGCACCCTGCAGGTCGCTCCCACACCTCCCGAGCAGCCCTGTTACCTGCACACAGACAGCCAGGTTGCAAGGACAGCCCAGCGGAGCAGCTCCCGGCTCCGATGGGGACCTGTGCTCACTTATACAACCCTGGCAGCTCCCTATGACCAAGGGTCATTTTAGGGCTCCACTTATGCACACACTTCAGCCTCATCACGAGTTCACAGACCTTTATTGCTCAGCAAGGACAGATTCTGCAGGGGGATTGCTCTGGGCTCTGAGCATCACCACTGCTGTCCGCACCAGCAGAACTAGCCCAGGCGCCCKCCTCCAAGAGAAGATAGGACCTGGRGAGGCTTCACAGGCTGTTTTTTTCCCACAAGAGCTAGGAGGGAAGTCTGTGCCATGGGAAGATGAGAAGGGAAAATAAATGGGTGCTGGTGGGGCCTYTGCACATGCACACACATGCTTGACCACTTTGCTTTTCTGAGTTTAAGCTGGTGTTTATGCAGCCTCTGGTCCCAAGGGGGTCTGAGAGCACACAGGTTTTCCATATTCCTYTGGCTTTGCTTCCCATTCTAAACTCAACTCTGGCTTTATCTGTTCCCTTTCCTAAGCCTGATCAGCCTAAAAATAACCCATAAAAATCACAACAACTCCAATCAGAAACAAAATAAATTATTTTAACTCTTTGGAGCAGCTGTTCCCCTCCACCTGTGAATCCAAGTGCTMGGAGAAGCACGATTCGCATAACTGAAATGGAAACCGTGGGAGGAAGGGAGGGGGATTGCTGTGAAACTTAATGCCACTGAGGAAAGGATATGACAGCAGGTCATCCAGACGTAGCTGCACCTTGGCAAGGGTCTAGGATACTTAAATTTGGAAATGATGTATGTCCTGGGGCTTCTAAACCTGTCCAGCTCCATCCCAGGTAGATTTCAGACATATGCCTCTGGCTTCCTAATTAAGGTGGAAGTCACAAACAAGGCAGAGTCAATCTCTTGGAAGGAGCTTCCYGCTTCTATCGTTGCTTCTGTCAAAGGGAATGATTAAGATCGCTATAAATGTTATTAATGTTGTCCTTAAAAAGTCATAAGGAAATCTGCTCTGAGCCAGGCTGCTGTTCCCCTGGAATTCAGAAGCCAGCCTGTTTGTTTCCCAAACAGTAATTTGCAGCAGATAAACACAGAGTAAAAGGAAATATATGGTGCTGGATGGTGACTGAAAGCGTGCAAGAGCCGGGAGCAGTTAGTCAAGCTGCACAGCTGGGGCTCTGGTACACGGCATGCAGCTCAGCTCGCGAGGTGGCAGCGTGCAACCCTTCATACTGGTTGTCGGTGAAGAGCTGGTGAGGTTCAGGAGAGTCACAACAAAATCTTCGTTTGAGAAACGATTTTTTCCCCATATCGTATTAACTGTATTTCCCTCCTGCCATTGGCATTTACAGGGATATTGACATATAAACCAATGTTTGCTTTGTCGAGCTCATTTTCTCTTCCTACGTATTTCCCCTCTGAAATCACAAGGTGAACTATTTGCAGAAACAATATATTTGATAAATTTACTCCTTTTTCCTTTTCACAAATTATCTGGGAACAGACGTTGAATTTTTATTACTTTGTTCATTATCCAAAATAGTTGTCAAATTGTTTACAATAATATTCCAAACCATGCACTGTCATCAAGTAGCCTGTCACAGGTATCGTTAACAATTTTGATTTAGTGATTTACTTGATCAAGCTGAATCTTGAATAATTGTTTATGTCTTTTCCAAATCCCCACGACACTTTTAATTCGTTTTGTAGGAGCATCTTCTAATGCCTGACAGCATCAGGCTGTCTCTGTGCTGGGTTCTCCATAAACACAGACGGAAAAGAATCTTCCTGTAATTCCTGGCCTAAGTCTAGGAATGAATGGATATCACAGGAAGCCAAAAAAAAAAAAAAAAAGATTAGTTTTTTCTTTTATCTGATAATAGTGGTTATTAAATATTATTTAATATTGGTTGGGTTCTTCCCAGAACTTCAGGCTAGCTTCATGAACAACTGTGGCCTAGAAAAACAACATCTGTACAGGTACTTATGGTACCATCTCCATTACCAATTCTCATAATTACTTTTTCAGAGAATGAAAGAGATGACAAGTACAATCACAGTCCAAGTAAGAAAGTATATGATTTTAACCTTTGATTTTAAAGACAGTTTTCTAAGTTCAAGCACAAAACATTCTCAATTCAGCTCTAACGTAAAGGAAAGAAAGAGACAGAGGAAAAACTCTAGATATAAAGAAAATTCCCAAAAATTCTCCACAAGGAGCTCACATCTCTTTTAAACTAATAATCGTCATTTCAATATCTAAAATCAAGCTTCAGCAGAATCGGGCCAGAGCATATCATATGGGACTGCTGGGATTATATAATGGGAAAGTTCTCATTGATTTTTATAAAGCCTTGGATCCCAGAGATTTTAAAATTAGGCTCTAAGGTTGACCCAGTTTGGGTGGAAAAAGCTTGCAGAATCCCAGGGAAGAACATAGCCCAGGGAGAAGTCTCAGGAGGTACAGTTATTTTTAACCTTTCAGACCTGCACGACAAAGAATGAATTCTGAAAACTCCGGGTAGAAAAGAGGTATTTAGTTTAGAAATTTTAGAATYCTCTACCCCCTAGATCTTGACCCTGGTAGAGAACTTGTACAGCAAACTTTTTCTCAGATTAAGAAAAAACTTCGGAGTAGATTGAAGCTATCATTTGACTCTTCCCTCCAGAAGTGTGCAAGACAAAAGCAAAGCACTTTCTAGGACATGATTCAACTAACAAACAGATAAATCAAAGCCAGAATACCATGACAGAACGGATTTTTGTTTCAGCTAGAGTCAAGCAAGCTACATTTGTAATCAACATAAAACATGGCATACGCAAACTGTATACACAAAAAAATGCATTCACCCTCGGAATTAAGATTTGAAAACTGTTCTAAGAAACATTGTAGTTTTCCAAAAATTAAGTATGCCTCATTAGATGATTCAAACAAAATTCATTCTGGATAAGTATTCTGTCGAAATTGTAATTCAATTTTCTTTCAACCTATTGCAGGTTTCAGCCCTTCTTGTAGATGTGACAGAACCATAATCTAAGAGATTTTATGGTACTTGCTGGGCACAGCATTTCAGATACAAAATTGGTTTATTTGTAGTGGAATAATATTAAACAAGCATTTGTGTTTCAAATCAGGTGGGAATGAGATGTTTGTATTGGTATCTGATATTATCATAACAGGCCATATATTTTTAGACACTCTGAAATGGGAAAAGGACTGAGTACATATCATTTCGACAATCTAGTTATAAAGTACTTGCCATTTATGTATTAAAAAGCTTACTACCGTTCCAGGCTCATTACACCTTATTAAAAGGCTGAACTAGCACTACAGGACTTTGACGCACACCTTTCCCCTGATCTCTAAGGATGGAAAGGTAGTGAAATGCAAACAGCAAAAGTGATGTACAATAAGCATGTACATCTTGGGTCTTYCATCTGAAGACCCGCTCTATAACCCCAGGCACTGGGAGCAGCAAAGCTGGTGATTCCAAGTTAGCTTAGGACTTCTTGGTCTCTGACTCCCAGGCAATAGCATCTCCCACAGGGCTTTTAAAGCTGTCTTTGATTGTGGGAATTTTACAGCAGGGGACTTCCGAGGAGCTCATGTTGTGTGGCCAGTCGCAGGTACGGACGAGCTGGAGGCCAAGTTTAATCCTCATTGCCTCTTCTGTCCTGTCCTACACAGTCCTTTCTTGTAGCGAGGCTGTCCCCTGCGGGCAGCCGTGACGTTGGGCAGCTCTTGCCCTGCAAACCACCAGCACAGCCCCAGCTGTACCACTGAGCTACAGCTTACTGAGAAGCATCTTTGGGCAACCACATCCAGATCCCACTGCATGGGACCATGCCGTGAAGGGCTTCTCACTTTATAGATATATGATTTTTTTCTTAAAATATTTATGTATTTTTATTTTTCTTCTAAGCCAGAACAAAATTCCTGATGCTGTTCTCTACACAACTGAGAAGGCAACATACTGTTGCACTACAGAAGGTGGTAGAGTCTTAAGTTGGTATTTCTAATTATTTCCATTGTCTCAGATGAAAATCACTGGCTTTGTAGCCATGTTTGACCTGAGCTGCGTGTTTCTCCTGCAGTGCAGCCTGTCTTTGTTTTATTCTTCCTGCCCATGTTCAGTGGATGAAAAGTCATTCTAAATAAAAGCTCTAGAAATTAAGATATTTTTGACCTAGTGTTCTTCCCTAGATTTTAATAACTTTTTTTTTTCAGTCCACAAATTCAAGTGTTGCTGGAATTTGCCAAAGTGTCCTGTTAATCCCAAGCCCCCTGCCATTAAAGAGCCAACATGAAGTACATGATCGCAGAAAACAGCCTGGATGTGCTTTATTCTAAGGCAAGAAGAGAGTCAGATATCATTGACCTACAACTTGACATTCAGTTCCTGCAACTGAATAAGAGGAGGAAAAAAAAAAAAGCATTTATAACCTATTAAAAACCCAGGGATGATTTTCATCTCTCTCTCTTTTTTTTTTTTTTTGAGAAATCGGTCTTTTAGAATAGCCTGGGAGTCGTGAATAAAGAAGAACTTTGCTATGTTTATTTAGAGAATCTAACCCCTTGGAGCCAGCATTTTCACTAATGCATTTTACATTAGCGGGCTGCATCAGGAAATCCTGACTTTTGGTGCCAGGAGGGTAATTAATATCAGATCATGTTTGCAAAATGGTTGTGTTTATGTGGGAATGAGGACTGAGCTGTAACTGGCAGGAATTGAAGTACTCAACTTTTCTATGGGGCTTCAACAACCTGCTGGAGAGTGGGATGCTGAAATTGAAGTACTTAGGCTTAGTAAAGCTACTGTTGCTGAAGAGAGTAACAGTCTTTTGGATTCTGCTCTTAAGCCCTTAAGGAGCGTCTGAAGTATTTTCCCTAAAAAAATKTAGGGATTTGTAGATAACATAGACATGATTGTTCTGTTCCTGTGGTCTCAGATGCTCCAGGAAGTGCCAAAATATGCATAATTTGTTCCTCTCCTAGCATATCACCTCACACAACACTTCCTTCCAAATCCCTGGGCTTACTAGCAAGGCAACAGCCACATACAGAACTAAAATATTTTTTCAGCACACCTCAGAAGTACTTGCTTGTGTCTACAAACCGGCGAGCAGTAGGTATGGTTCAATGCCAGTCTGTTTCCTACCAGCTGTGGTCACACTCAGACTGAGAGAGGTATTTGGAAATGTACTTGACGACGTATTTCTTCAACCACTGTCGTGTCCCGTTATTGCAGTATGGGCTACATACCAAATTTATTCCTCCAGACTGGCCAGAGTCTACAATTGGGAGGGACAGGAGCAGTTAAAAARATTCTGGCTTTGTTCTTCCAGCTCTTTTCTTGCACCCCAATTCCCTAAAGTTTGGAGGAACTGAGAGGGGAGGTAATGAGCAACTGATGGAGCCATCTTCCACAGGCCAGAACTCCTTCTCATTCTGAAGGTTCTCCATTAGTCAGTGTATTTACTCCCCTCCCTATCACACACTTTGATCAAGTTCATGACTCCCTCAGCGGTGGTGGGGATTAAAAGAAAAGGTGCAATCTCTGTTAGAGCTAATATATGTTTCTCATTATAATGAGCCAATATACTATTAGGGATCTTGTGGTCAGCTTACTTGGCTTGATAAATACAACCAATGCATGTTATTCCCCTCCGAGATCGAMCTCCTATCATCTTTCCATACTCACATATTGACAGTAGTCAAGTGGGGATAATTCTCCCCACCAAGAGACTACTTCTAATGCGCCCATTRTCTTTCTCCCTGCTGTAAATGGGTCTGATAAAGGCCCTAAGATAACAAATCTAGACTGTATCATCATTATAGCTGTTATTTTCCTAGTTCCTTGATGCTAAGATAGGGGTAACAATCTAATCATTTGCTATAGCTATAGGAAAGTTATATGTAACGTAATGAATTATTTTCTATCATGCATTTGTGTAACTGATTATCTCTACCCGTGTTTAGGAACAGTACCCTAAATTCAAATGCTCCTCAGTCCATTTCCTATAGCTTTTGTTCGCTGTGGAGCATTAAACCATCTTTTCCTTTTCTCTTTCTACCTATATCTCTTGTGGCTAGTCTTGATTTCATTTCAACAAATAGCAGTATTTGTTTAAGTTTAGCCTAACAATGCACTTGGTCTTTTGTTTGAAGGCACTGATGAGTTCTTGATCCTCCATGTTAGGAATTTGTACTTCTAGCCATAGCATATTTTCTTTAAGGATTTGCCTGCACTCATGAACATCTTTTTTCTTTAGACCTTTTCTCCCATGTTACCTCTTCATCCTTGGTGATTATAGAAGTCTTCTTTATGGAAGTTAACTGCTTGCTGGCTTCCCATGGAAATCATGTGTGTGTGCCTGCCTGCCCACCTTTAGTTGAACTACCAGACAAATTTCAACCACACTTGACAAAATTTAGTCAATTCAGAGAGGGATGTTTCAAGACAATAAAGAGGAAACTTTTTCACCCAGTTTCACAAAACTTTGGGCAGGGAGACAGGTTGCCCAGAGAGGTTGTGCAGTTTCCATCCTTGGAGTTTTTCAAGATCTGATTGGAAAAAAATCCCAAGAATTCAATCTCACAGTTGACCCTGCATGGTGCAGAAGGTTGGACTAAAGGCTTCCTGAAGTTCCTTCCAATCTGAATTACCCTATCATCCTGCTTGATGACTCCTGAGTATGCTATTGGCCATCTAAGTCACTGTGAAGTATCAAGTTGTTTTGGCACGGGCCCTTACTACAGAACTGAGTTATCTCTCTTCTCTTTGAAGATCTCCTGAAGCCCTTAACTTTGTCTCCAAGCCTCACTACCTCATCCTCCTTACAGCTTACTAAGTCCTCCCTTTACTCAAACATCTATTTAATGCTTCAGAAGCACTCAGATTCAATGTATAGTAAGTGTGCTGCAGTAATAAATGGACCCTTTTATACCTTGCATGCTTGTCTACACAGGGTCTCATGCCAGAGGATGCTAACAGCACTAACCACAGTGGACTTAGGGACCTCCACTGCTTGGACACACATCCTTGGACCCAGGAGAAAAGGGAGTATCAGTCTCTCATGTTTTGAAAAGTTTGACTTGTAGAACATGGGCAGAAAAAAGGAGAGGGACCAGGAGAGGCTGGGTAAATGAAGGTGGACAATATACCTGAAAGTTCATGAAGCCTTGCATGAGGATGGAATAGTAACTCTTCTTGTTAATGTAGCCACAGGTGATCTAGGATGGGTAAATTATTGGACCTTAGGAACTTACAGGCAAAGTTCCAGAAGACCTTGCAAAGTTCCTTAAATAAAATCCTTTTGTAGAGACAGGCTTTAATAGCCACGTTCCTTACAGTGGATTTTCCCTCTTCTCACTAGCCACTGAGAAGAAAACCTTTACAAGACAATGAACATCCTCACATTTAATGGTGCGTGGAAGGTGCTTTTTTTGAAGCTCAAGGAACAGTTCCCTAAAGAGATCTTCCATCAAAAGTCCTGTTTCTAAATCATGAGGAAGATGGAAATCTGCTAATTTATACTTGTCTCTCAAGTCCCAAATCAGCTTCCTCATAACAATGTAGAAGGTTCCTTCAAACACAGACCAAAGAAGAAATTGGAAATTATTTTCTGTCTACCTGCATAGCTTCATAGAGACTCCTATCAGTTTACAATAGACATCCTCAAGTGTCTCCAGTAGCTATTCTACCCTTCCACCTGCATCAGGCTCCACAGAGGATCTTGCCTGCACCTTTCTCAAAGAGAGAGAGAGTCAAAAGTTGAGCTATTATAGCTGAAAAAAACAGGAGAGATGAGCAGCACGGTTCCACAAATAGAGCCAAAAATGAGCTAGCTTCTCCACTTTTTGCCTTAATATATGAATTGTCTGCATGACTGATATCATAGTAAAATGTGGCAGCCTACAACTTAAGGCGTTAGTGAACCAATGTGTTGCAGAAACACAGTCAAATATACATCAGCCAGCATGAGACCCTGCAGCATCCCTCTGTAAAACCCTTAGTGGAAGTGTAAGCAGCTCAGCAAAAGGAGACACATTAACTTATTTCAAATTAACTGATGTGAATGGGTAGTGCAGATGTACCAACATGTTCTCATTCAGATGATGACTTGCTGTCATTAAACAATGATTACAGAGTAGGAAAGCATAGTTAGGAGGTCTCTGCTAATGTGCTTGTCCCATAGATCTCAAGTCTACCATATTTTAAACTACAAATTACCAACAAGCAAAAAACTAAATAAGTAGCCCAATTCATTTATCTCCACGTTTGTTACTCCTTCTTTAGCACAGTCATTTTCTGCTTCCCTTTTTTGATGTTAGAAAGCTGGAAAATCAGAGACATTCAAAGTCAAAGGACAGATAATACAGGCCACAAAGCAAGAACTGAGGCTGCTGAGGTAATGAAGGAGCAGTGTTGYCCTTACATGGCACAGCAACGTTGATACCAAGCACCCACAAACATCAGACTCCACTAGACATGTGGTCATGCACGTGAGCTATTTGTAGGAGTTACAGATTCCCCTGTGGCCACCAGGCACCCACGTGCAGTCCTACAAATATCAGTGAGCAACTTGGCGGACACAGCATGTGCCCACAGGCTTGCCTCAGTTTTGCTGTGCTCTTACCTTCCCTGAGTGCAGATGGATACTAGAGCGGGTGACAAATCTGAAATCAGCATCAGGTTGATTAGTTCTTTGTCACATTTAGATGGGAATGCTCTCTCATCCTAAGAAATTAAACACTTTCATGCCCTTTCTTGAACAGTAAGCTTTTAAATATGGCTTCTCCTGGTACAAGGCATTTTAATTTTTTTTCTTTTTTTTTTCTTAAATCTCAGCTGAGAAAACAGCCTTTGCAACAAATACAGACATAGCTATCCTGGTGCTCACATAAAACAAAACAAAACCAAACAAAAAAACAGCTAGCCTCAAAATGGTAGGAGGGGAAAAAACAAAACCAAACAAAAAAAAGAAAAAAAAAGAGAGATCAATAACCTTTGAGATTAACATCATACCAACTTGACAATAAAGTATCTTAAAAACTAAAGCCATAATCAGTATTTAGATAGACACTCTAAGAAGGGTGACACTTGCTAATACCATAGCTCTATAGAAAAAAAAGGAGTGGGGGGCACGTTTCTGAAGCCACAGGGCTGCGGACCAGCAAATGTGAAGGCGACATAATACTGCAGACTGAAAACTCTTCACTTGATTTAAAATTTGCAAACAAAAAATAGGCATTAGCACTGATGTAGCTTAATTTCATGAAATATGTCTTAAAATATGTCAGGTCAAATGAGCACGATGTAGTGTTCTGAAGAATTCACAAACAAAGAGCTTCGGACATTTTAGGAACTACTTCTCCACCTCCACAACCCTTTTAGAGCAAAACCTGCAAGTAAATATGCAAAACCATTGGCACACTGAACTACCTTCATTTACGATCAAGTGAAAAATAGTAACAAACAAACAAACAAACAAAACCCTTTATAGAAGAATGAGCAAAGAAAAAACAAACAAACACTAATAAAATCATCAGATACCAGGCATGGGAAACCATGCATTCWGCTAAATTAGTTTTGTTGAAAAATATGTCATGGGGAACAGCTGGGAAGCAGCTAGGAACGGAGTGCAAGCGCACAGCATCTTGCAAGCTTGAATCATAGACAGGCACTGGAGAGGCAGAGGTCGGGCCTTTAGGACAGGTGTGATCCACGGAGAGCAGTGAGCCCACCCTGGCACAAGGCAGCTGAAACTGCTCCACTTACTCCCTCTCAAAAGGGAGGCTTCACTCCCAAAGGGAGGCGGAAAAGGAGCTGAGCAATTAGCCAGGTAGGGTGACAGCAACACGAATCCTCAGCCGGCTCCTGACCTCAAACAGAAACAAACAAACAGACAASAAGACAGTGTTTCAGTGATGTCTGTGATCAGAAGCAAAAATAGAACAGGGCCCGTTTTGGATCTATTAGTGATTTCACACACACACACAAAAGCCAGATTTAGAAGCTATGTAATAACTGTTTAACGTATAAATACATTTACTTGGATAAGTAATAATGCACACTAGTAAATACATCACAGGCATCTCACTATTGACCTTATTTTGATGTTTCACTTCATCATCAGAGGGGAAAAAAATCATTTTCCAAACAGATGATTGTCCACACAAGTTCAGATCTTCATTTCGTTTGGTTCTGCAATGTAATCCAACAGCCTGCTGCTGCGTTTTCAGAGCAAGGGTCTAATATTAAAGGCAACAAAAATAAATCTAAATTCTTCCTTCATTTCCTGTCTATAAGACACCAACAGGAATTTCTTCCAACTTCTAGTGTGCTGCTTTGCATGTCTGCTGTGAAGCTTGAGGTCTTATATTCTTTCAAAATAATCTGTTTTATCTGATCAGATGCATCTGTACATGTTCTGATACATGTGTGTGCACGTATACATGTGTGCACGTGTATATATACATAWATATATAAAATGTATATATATAAAATTCATTTTTTAATCCTACTAAGCCTCTGGCTCAATACTATCCTGTGGATCAAGTTTGCAGTTATGCATTTCATAAAAAGCATTTCCTAATATCAATTTAAATGTATTGCTGCTCATCATAAACAAAAGTTGTCTGCATCCTTGCTCAAGTTGTACTCTATACTATGTACATCCGTTTTACTCGCTATCATTTTTGAATCAAACAGTAACTATCTGGCCAACTTTTACTCAGTCTTCGTTCTTTCCTATCATTCAATATCCACTTACCTTTTCCTCACCTGTGCTTTTTGATACAGGAGAGACAAGAATGCTACCGGTCTCTATGTTAATCAGGGATCCCAATACAGAAGCCGTGGCATTTTTGATCATCAAGCATCATCATTTCTGATATTTAACATTTACTGTGAAACACTGAAATGCTGTTCTCTCTGTGATCTCATCTATTTTCCAGTGTTTGGCAGTTCATCTGGTCCAGTTTTACAACAGCAGCTTCTCAATTTAAAGCTTTCTGAATATATAAATACAGATCAATTCCATCAGACTTAAGAACTAAAACAAACAAAATCTAGTAAATGTGGAAGGTAGATTTTGGCAACAGTTCTTTTTGGGGCAGAGAGATATAAGCATATATAGTATAAAAAATAATAATAAATGTAAGTTAATTCAGAGAGTTATTTAATCTCTCTAGAATACTCTGTGAAACCAACCTCAATGAATATCTTCTATAGAGGATGATCCTATTTTATGCTACAACAGCTATTGCCCATGAAGAAAAATCAGCTACTCATTTTTTAAATTTTCTTCAGGGATTCTGGCTAAATTCCACCTGACTTTTCTGATGTAACACTTTCTCTTCAATTTGTAAATTTAAATACTCCCTTCTTTTTTGGAACTAAAATCTGATATATATATATATTTAAATCACAGGAAAGTATTTTCTCAACATCCTCCATGACATGTACTGTAAAGTACAATATTTTATACCATTGTCCTTGTCCCTCTTCTTTAGGAATATCATTTAAAAAAACTTTAAAAGAGAAAGGGAAAAGTAAACTTGGGTAGGAAAACGTAAGTGAGACTATTTGCAAGAAAAACAAAAGTTCTTTCTGCTTTATGCAGCATGTTTGCTTGTTTTTGTTAGAACACTGTGAAGTCAACRCCACTTCAATGAGCCACCTTCTCCCTACCATGAGTCATTCCCAGAGCAGAAGAGGGAATAAAAACATCTGAAAAAGAGGAATGAAAAAGCAAATTGTGATGGCAAAAACTGCAACACTATGAGAAGTGGGGAAAAAAAGCAAAACCAAACAATAAAATCTATATTCATTTACTCTCTCTTTACTTTTCGGACATTTGTAGCATTTCTGTTCACATATTTGATTTGCTGTATAGGTTTCCRCCCATTTCCCAGCCCTCTTATTTTCTGCGTTCTGCACTTGACATTCTACAGGCAAAGTGCAGCACTTTTTCTACTAGTTTCCCGTTGGTTTGATTTATTTAATAAAGGATCCTTGTTAAAGCAAACCTTGCATGTTGCTGTTTCATCACCTCGCTCCTATTATGCATTCTCACTTGTTTTTTGTTGAGAGAAAGCTGATGTTTCTTAATACAGAGTTTTAGTGGAAACACTCATTTTTAGGTAGAGCGATCGCCTCTCTTCTCTAAGTATCGCCTCTAAGTATCAGAGGAATAGGGCAATTTTTGTCACCACCAATTAAAAACTTTTACAAAACAGGACCGTTATAAAACAATTAAACCTTGCAAATGCAGTAGTCTCTAGGAGGGAAACCCTGGAGGAAATTCTGCTTATTAAAATTGCAATTTTAGTTTCCATTAAAAAGGAGAATAAGACAACAGAAGATGGGCTGGCAAGACAAATTATTTCTTAATGTCAGCTGAGYTTGTTTCAAATGAGATAACGTATCTACACCAGGTTGGGTTCAACACATTTTTGCCTCCTCAACTCATTTATCTAATTCAGTCATCTTGATTATAGCCTCATGGACCTTCAATTTCAGGAAGAATTTCATAACAAACAACCTACACAACATGCTGATTACCGAACGGTTAATTCTAATTAAGTTGGCTATGGCAAGAGAATTTTGATCAAGTCCTAGATTGTAAATACAGTTCGGTTATCCTGGCCCAACTTCTATATAATAAAAGCCCACAGCAGAGTCTCCAGATGAGACATCAGAGTGATAGAGATCTAATTTAAAGAAACAAATGAGAAAATTAAAATCACAAATAATTTATTCTTCCGTTAGAATTGATGGAGTACAGTTTTAAATAGCAATGAAGTACACAGTGGTGGAAAATTGGCACAGAACCTACAAGCATTTCATTCATAATAATGTTCCTCATACCGTATCTCTTCAATCCTTGATGTGTATTTTCCATCAAACAATTTTAAGTAATAGAAAATTGTTTTCCCTTTAACAATGATGAACAAATTGAAAATCTTGTTTTCTGTGTATAAGGTCATACGTGGACTACAAATGCCTTTTTTTTTTTCTCCTATTTAAACATGATTGCCAACTGAAAAAGTTGGATTTTACTCCTGGGCTAATTTTAAGTTGCATCCTTTATAAAAATTGCCAGGAATTCTTGTATGCATCTATCCCTGCACAACAGAATATCCCTTCATTTATCTAATATGCAGTTGCAGGACAGTCTCAAACCCAATTTTTGTTTACTATGCTACTGATCAAGGTGCTGCGTCTATCTCACATGCAACACTATAAGCAATAATGCAGTTCAAAATAAAATTTGGCATTTATCTCWCCAACAGGTCTTAGGTGTGATGTTCAAAAACATCCCTTGGTCTCATACTAACCAGTAGKAGAAATGGACACCACACACAAAATGCCCCCTCTCTAAAGATATTAACTCCCAGTTAGGAKAGCTTAGATAGGTTTTACAAAATCTTCTAGGCTATTTTGATACATACAAATTATTCAGCTAAAGGTTAAAATACACTTACATAACAGAGTCTTGTTCTCGATAATCTTTTCGGAGTTCTTTGCACATTTAAGCCAAGTAAAACTCACCCCTGTCATTTTCTGTGTTATTGCAATTATTAGGAGGCAATTACAACTTGCTTGCTGTGAAGCTGTGACAAAACATAGGCAAGAGATACAACCCAAATATCTTGTTACCCCAAAAATGTTGCAGGAAAATGTCAAACTATATTAGAAACATTTTATTTTTTATTTTTTTTTTTTACAAAAATGCTTCACTCAGAAAAAATGTAACGCTTAAAAAATTAATCTTTGCACAAGACTATATTATACTGTCCTTAATTATGCTCCCATTTAGATAACTGGGACTCTTTTTCTTTGTACATGGACCTATCAGTGATGTATGATGCTCTTTGTCTTTTTCTCCACTGTTATCTTTACTGTACACCATTTCGAGGACTTGCACAATCAAGCTTTCCTCATGCCCCTACCCATTTTAACAGCAGATTTCCTATCCTGCCCAGCGAGTAGTGTACTGTCTTGCATATTCACCACATGAAAAACATAATATACAAAATATTGCTGTTGTAAAAAGTGTGCATTTCCCCTTTCCCCCTACAAAAAAAATCTGTGGAAAAAATATTAAATTCCCCATAACCTTCATAAACATACAAAGCTGTTCGCACCTTTCCGTCTGTAACAGTCTATTTGAGACACAGTTCTCAGCTCACTGCAAATTGTTATGTCACATATTTTCTGTCCAATATTGCCATCTAGAGTAGAGATGGGAAATCAGTTTCTGAGGAACTACAGTCTTTTGCAATTAACCCATGAAGACTGCATACCATGAGACAGCCATTTATCCACACGATTTTTCCAAAAACTAGATGGATTGGGAAGTTCTCATCTCAGGAAGATGTCCACAGTGCTGAGGAAACAATATGGCTGCTAAAAGGTGATGCCTACCGGAATGTGAATACTTTTTCACTGTTGATAATTTCCGTACTGACCCTAAAAAGGAAATCCAAAATATGGGATTAGAGATAGCTTTCTTGCATTAAAAGATGAAATCAAAAGATCAATAAAAACGTCATGTTAAATGGTGTAAATATACGACAGTAAGTGGCAAACTGWTTTGAACAGCACAGTTTCATTTCACTAAATATGTTTTAATGTACAAGTCATCGAAACAATGACATGGATTTAAAACCAGGACCTTACCAGAATTATTTGCTTTATTCAAAGACATACAACTGTGAAATTTGCAGAATAACAACAAAAATAAAAGATGATAATTACTTCACACCTGAATATCTAGCTGTACTTAAAATGACACGGTGAATGACACACCTGAATTCTAAGTAGTTTAGAAAACTAAATTGCTTTCAGATACACCTAAGTATTCATATATTAAGCATCACAGAAGAGATGGATGCAAGTTCCTCAACAAYCAAGGTTTTGAATTATGCTAACATTATGCTAAACATAATTAACCAACTTATCCTACAGGAATCATTTATTCCCTAGATCTGATGCACAGAATTATTCCCCTTGCTGATATCTTCTACTTCCTTTGACAGAGATGTCCAGGGTGATTTACTGAAAAGGAGAGAGGCGAAAGCCTCAATGCTACAGACTTACCRTGAACTTTAGTTAGTGCACCATAAAGCAAACATTCTTCAAATTCCTTTTTTTTTTTTTTCCTGTTAACATTTCATGTAAATACCATCACAGTAAGGCAACGCTTTAAATGCCATTTTTATGTTGCAATGTCACTTTTATTTTCCTTTGTAATACACTGATCAGTTGGGAAGAAGAGTTTCAGAACAGCTGCCAGATGAGTATTTAAGCAGTGCAGTTCCTATGGGATTGGCTAGTATGAAAGAGTGGGAAGGCCTTCCATAATTGAATTTCCCAAAGGAACTYAGATTGCACAAACTGGAGGACTAGAACATACCTACACAGAGATACACATTTCTGTCACAAAGGAATGTGAAACTCAGCAAACTGACATTCTTTCACTCTACATTTGCYACAAGCAAAGCATTTTCCTATAGCTTTTCCTTTCCATAAGATATTAGTTCAGAGCTTGAATACATTTCCTTTTTAATAATTAGGAGAAATAATTGCATTTCTAATTTGTTCCTTCTTCATCGTCTTTCTAAATTCTGCAGAAAGGAAGCAAACTAATCTCCTCTGGAAATACTGATAACTGTATAATTGTAAGGATAAGTTCTTGTTAAAACTTCAACTAAAYCTTTACTGACCTATCACATTTTTTTTGCAACACCAGAACTTCAACTGGATCATAGTATATATTTAGTTATGTCAATTTTAGTAATGTCAAGCACTGCAGTGATGTTCCTGAACTATTTATACTGCTAAGATTAGACTTTCAAGTTTAGTTAAACTTCTACAAGAGTAAAAACCTTTGCTTCATGCTTTCATGAGAAGGTAATTTTACAGGAGTCCTCCCCAACACAGTCCTAAAACAGAAGGACTTTAGTTGCTCACATCAGGTATTTCTGCTGCTGGGGACGAGCATTACTGCATTTGTTTTTGTAGAAAATTCAAAAATTTCTAATGCAAAGCAGAAAGTAAAACGATCCTAYGTGAGATTTAGGTGTCTCCACTTTAACAATGGTCACTAAGGTTCAAAAATAGGGTTTGCAGGCCCTTGCTTTGCCAAACTGCATTAAACTCTACAAACTCAAAAAAGGACTAATTATTCCTCCAGATGAGTATTTTGTATTTTTTGACAACCCACATGGGAACACAAGCACACGAATTGCATATACASAGCAGAGAGACTGTGCTCTCAAATTTACGAGTTTAAATGCCTGCAACAACCAAAATAACCAGATGAAGATATAAGAAGCAGGATCCTGATCCACGGCAGGCATACCTGGTCATATCCGTAAGGCCTCTGCTGTGGTGGCTGTGGGGGCCCAGGCTGCGTGGGCCTGTATCCCCCATACTGCTGGCCCTGTCCTTGTGGGTAATTGGGATACTGGGGTCCCGGGCCACTCTGGGAAGGGCCTGGAAATCACAGAAGAAACAAAATTTGGTTAAAAGAGTTATAAAGAAGCAGTGGTAAACGAAGTGAATTTTACAATTGAGGAGGGCTCAAAAACAGCACAACTGTGCATTAAGGTCATGTCTACCTATAAATGCATAACAGACCTGTGGTCCATCACTGAACGCACCTTAGCTTCAACTTGATCACTTACCTCTTCTTTATTCATTTATTTATTTTCACATTATCCACGCACACACTTCTACACACTAGGTCTAGGCCATGGGACAGGGAGGACAAGACAAGGAGCTACAGCAGGAGCACCCATCACTTCACAGCAYTAAGGAGGCACCTGGTTCCTGCCATATACTGCTGCGCCAGGTTGAAACCTTTTTACTGCAGGAACAGCCAAACGGCAGCTGTGTTTAGCACTTGTTCTTCAGAAGAGACCAGCAGTGCTGCACAGCCTAGCAGCCCCTTCTCACACCACGGCAGGCAATCACAAATAGGATGGCAGGCTGCTGAATAAAATGGGAGCTGTGACAACCAGGAAATGCTACTGTGGAGTGAAAAAAGGTGCCATCCACTCGCTCCTACACTGGTCATACCAGCTTTCCAGGAGAAGGGTAGAGAAGAACTTTGGCTCCAGCCTTTTTAGGCAGTAAAAGGGAAGAGCCCTCCTGTCCATGCAAACTCTTGTCTGCCACCACTCTCAGGGACTCTTCCTTCCCATCAGGTGACCATCGGAAGCCACATGCTGCCACCGGGACGTGTCCCAAACTGAGTGCCTTAGCCAGGGAAGGTGCTGCCTGTTTCAGGGATACCCCGAGCAGACTCTTTGCAGCAGGTACCTCGAGGGCTGCCTTTTGCAGCACTGCAATAATGTAATTCAGTACTAGAGTTATAGCTACTGGAACTGAATATTAAGGCAACCTAGGTTGGTAACTTTTGAAAATTTTGACTCTATGAGAGATGCAGAAAGATGGTCTGGAAGAGAAAAGCTCCACAGGCTACTACCTTTCTTCTCAGGCCTCAAATCCCCTTGAACTACACAGCTTCATCTTTCTGCAGCGGCACAAAACTTAGATGACTGATAATAATGACTGAGAACCGGATTTATCTATTTTTATTCTTTATTTTTATTTCTATTTTTAAGCAATTAAATCCTAAATCAAGGATACTACATGCTAAAAAGTGCCATGTTCATCTGACAAATAAAACGTTTTCAGTTATTCACAGTAATTCTTTATAATGATTCTTCATAGTAGAACTATAAACGGTCACTAACAGATTTYATAAAATAGACTTTGTATTTATTTGGGACTTTAATATCTATTTTTGCTTTAAAAAAAGGAAATAGAGAATAAGCTATCTAGGAGTACCAATTTTGGCAGCTCCAGTGCATTTCTTGATCCCTTTCCTCTGTCTCTTAAGCAGAGTAAGTCAAATTTTACATCACAGAATCGCATAATCATTATGGYTGGAAAACACCTTTAAGAYTGAGTCCAACTGTAAACCCTTCAACAACAAACACTAAACCATGTCCCTAAGTGCCTCATGTAAGGCATACACTAAGAAAAATCACCCTAAGAAGTGTGATTTTGTTTTCAACTGTTCCCTTCTGGTTGGGGAACTGGTTTTATGTTGGATAAATTACAAACTTCATTTGTTTACAACATTCAGAATACTGGGCTGGATGGACCTTCATGCTGTTCTTGTGTTAAACTTAGTGGAATATAAGTGAACATTATTTTCAACTGCTAATTCATCCATAACCTCAAAAAGTTTGTCACATCTCAGTGGATCCTTTAAAAGTTTAACTCTACCTCAACATAAATACCAGTTTTGCATCAAATCTAGTTATGCGGACGGCAAACWAGGTTTGTTTGCATTTCCTTGCATAACCACAAAGAGGAATTCTTATCATTTAAACCTGTAACAAAGCTAAGTGTTAAAATATTTGGAATTAGATTTCAGATTTCAGAGATTTCTTTTTAATGGCTGCTGCTTCTACAATACATATGTAGAGTGTTACAATATTCAAGCAAAGAAAACTTTTTAGTGACCTCTCCCTCTCTCTTTTTTATTTATTTGTTTTTTAAAGAAGTAATACCCCCAAAAACACATACAAGTACTAGAAGCTTCCTGTTAGGGAGACTGTCCTTGARTCCAAGGATGATATCACCTCATATGTGGCAAAGGATTTCTAYTGTGTCATACATGACACAAGAGCTTTAGAAGTTTTCACTACCAGTGCASGTACTTTCTAAGACAAACTCTTCCCAAAGCTGCACTGACAATGCTCTCTAGTAAATTCCTTTATTGATCAGTGCAGGAATTTTAAGATGATTCATAAAGACTGTACGAAACTTTACACTAGCTTACGCGAGTCGCAGTTTCAAACTACAAACAAGAGACAAAGATGTGAGAACAACTTTTTGCCATGCCAACTTTGTACCTTGTCATTCCATGTTCWTCTACAGATAAAAGTCTCTCTCTCTTCTAAATTACAGATTCCTATGTAAAAAACGTCTAGAAATCCCCCAGTTTGTCATGCTATCAACCTGTCACAAACTAACCAGATCCACTTCCCAAAGGATGCCATCTTCTGCGCCTTCTTGTCCTGGCCCACTGAGACTGAAGGTACAGTGCTCTTTGGCATAAAGCTGGACTTTCTACTCAGTAAAACCAGGCTGGAATAACATATGAGGATCTCACTACTCATTCTTTCCCATGACTACTGGCTGTGTCTTCAGGTCCTTACCATAACCCTGCTGCTGTCCTGGGTAGCCTTGTTGGCCTGGGTATTGCTGCTGTTGTGGTGGATAGCCCTGCTGTTGCGGTGGTCCTTGATATGCATCTTGCTGCTGACCATACTGGGAGTTTCCTGTAACATGATTGCAAGAAAGAAAGAAAGAAAGAAAGAAAGGAAACAATTAAAGATATTTACTTTATGTTTTTTTCCTCCTAAGATGCACAGCCAACAACACAAGAACAAATGAAAATGCAAATACTGATCTCAAAAACTGAACGAAACAAAGAAAACTCAAACCAAACAGAAAGAATTCGGCCAAACAAACTGCAGTTAAAGCCAATTTTGCAAAGTTGACTGCAGCATTTTCAGCATCTCTGCCAAATGAGCATTACATTTACTGGAACGTTACAGTCATAAGATCATGACTATGCTAAATAAAATAAAAAAGACAAAATTAAGGACAGCTACAAGAGCACAGACTAGCTACACAAGATCAGCAAGCTGTTTCCTAACGGCACTATAATTATACAAAATATATAGACACACAAAAAGAAGGTAAACAACCGAACCAACAAATTTACGTTTAAACAAAAACTTCCATTGAGGGAAAAAAATAAAAATCTCTATAGTGTTTTAGTCATTTTACTGTTGTTAGACATGGCAAATCATGGTTATACGTTTTAGGTGTTTGCAAGAAATTATTCTGAATGCTTCACGGTCCCTGCAGTTTCCAAGGCAGCCAGCAACTAGTATTCTACGAGAGCTTTGCATGGGTATAAGTCGTGTGGTGCAAGAATTTCGGTTCCCGCTGCAGGTGGGGGAGGAAAGGGAATGTATGTGCGTATGTGTGTGAAGGTATATAGATACCTCCTTCGTAGTAATGTTGTGAGGAATCCTCATAAGGCCTATCGTAGCCTTGTTCAGGATACGACGGTTGCTGATAACCGTAATCATTATGACCTACATCAATTCGACAAGAGACAGGAAGAAACGTTAATGGCCTCTGAGTGAAAACCCTAAAAATATTTCATCTTTCAGAAAAATGAAAAAAAAAAAAAAATTTCTTTTTTCAACTGGAAATACATGAAAAAGAATTTTCAATTGTATTAGCCAAAGATTTATTCATATGATTTCTTTTCATACTGACTTAACATGTGATAGGAAGAAAAAAAAAAAAGGCTTAATGCAGTAGTTTTAGGAACATCACAGCAAAGGATGGTCTTAACCTCCTGGTAATGCTTGTTGAGGGGAAAAAATAAAAAGTATTTTATCTTTCGCTCAAAAAAAAATGAAAGCATTTAGGCCTTTCACATGTAAATAACCTGAATTAAATCAGAATGAACAAAGAAAGCAATTATCATACTTTGACTAACACCTGTTCTGCTGATCTCCAGTTCAAAACCATATGCTAAAAGCAGTGTGAAATATAACAAATAAAGCTCAAAAGAAGTTATGAACATGTCTATATTAAATTCTGCTCTGAAGCAAGAAAAAAAATCTCAAGGTTGACTTTTCCTTACAAACACAATTCCTAGAAGTCATAAGAAAACTCCTGTTTTACATTCCAGCCATGAGGAAAATCATTACAAGAGAACCTTCCTTTCCAGAGACTACAGACACCTTTGAAAAAGAGACCAATGCATGAAGCAAGCACCCTACCTGTTGGTTGTTTTAAGATAAATATATCTGCAGATGACCAAAACATATCATACTGCTAACTTCATCACGAAAACAAGATGAAACTTTGTTAAAAACTGGGATAAAATGACACTAAAAGAAGAAAACATATCTAAAAGATCCTTACAATTAGTTCTGCAAGTGCATCATACTTCATTGACTGAATCTAATATAGATACACAACTGTTAGCGTAAGTTTCATATGTTCTTCTTACATTCTGTGTAGCAATAATAGAGACAGTTACAGGGAATATATCTTTGGAAGGAAGAAGTCTTAGCAAATTCATCTACGCTGCCAGAGCTGTCAATAATGCCCAATCTCCCCTACTGCAGTAAATTACCTGTAGCCATTTAAAGGTCACATGTGTGACACGAGTTCCACATGAAAGCTCAGTAACTAACTGAAGGCAACTTGTAAAACACCTTTGCATTGCATGTAACGTATCCAAAAACAGCATGTGTAAGCTTATATGTAGTATCTTTTGATACGGTCCTAAGCATCCTAAAAACTCATTTAATAGCAGCTMAAATGAAAACAACTGGCTTGTGTCCTTTTATTTAGCAAGTGTACAGCCTTGCATATATTTTTAAATCGTTATTGGCTACCTTTTTGAACTTCCTAGGATACCACGGAGTTGCAGACAGACTTATCACAGTAGCCAAGAGCCTGTGGTCAGACTCCAAAGAACTAACTGCAACTCTCCTAACTTGTAACACAATMCAGGAGCCTTCAGGACTTTACATCCAAGAGGCAGAAGAATCCTTCTGGGTGATTCAAAGGCTTCTCTTGAAAGTACTGGGGGACTTTTAAACAGGATTCCCAATTAACAACTCCACAGGGCAGGGAGGAGGAAAAAGGCATTTTGTGTCTTTGCAAAACATTAATTAAGCTAAATCGCATATCAACAATAAGATATTTTTGAGACTTATATTAAAGCTAAAAGCTAAGTTAAAAAAAAAACACATGCCTTAAGCCAAGTTTTCCCATCCCCTCCCCCTTATTTATTATCATTATGACTGTTTGAATTCAGCACAATTCTACCAGATACGATAATGAACCCTCCATACTTCTAGACAAACCATTTACAGAATCTCCATTTCGAAATACTGGTACTGATGTTATAGCAACAAGTGAAGGTAGTACAAATTACATACTTTAAGTTGCAAAGTTAACTAATTATTAACAATTTAAGCTATTATTAACAATTTAAGCTCTATAACAATTCCAAATYGGGAAGTTTTTGCAAATGCGAGGTATGATAATCACTATTCTTGCCCCGTTTCCTATTTCTGGGCAATGTAATGTCTACATTAATACTGGGCAGATATAGAAAATGGGAAAGTTAACATTTATGAGAGATTACCATCAGGGTAATATTGCTGGTTCATGCCTTCTGGAGGACCTTGTCCACCATGACTGTATTGGTCCCCATAATAGTCTTCCTGGCCTGAGTACTGCTGTGGTGGGCCTGAAAAACCACAACCAGTCAATACGTAAATAACTTGTTTTCTCTATTATAAAGCTTGCTAATTTCTCATTTCAGTATGAGAAATATTTCTCAAATGTACTCCCCACCCATACTGTTGCATTTCAGACAACATATGTAATCTGGTTTACTTAAAATACACACTTACACCCACATATATCAACACAAAGTACTGTGGTTGCACTCGATCTGAGCACACAGATACCATACTTCATTTCTSAGCTTATTTTACAAAGTTGTATGTAAAAGCACCAAGGCAAAAATAAGATTACTCCCCTTCTAAAAGGTCTGCAAAGACAAAAAAATAGATAAACAGAGGAATTCCCCCATCCCCCCTCTTTTTTCTTTTCTTTTCTTTTAAGAGCAAATTCAGAACCACGCGGGTACTCTGCTCCTTTTCTATACCTATCAATAATTTTCACATAGARACAGGATTCTGCATCAGCATATCTGAGATGCATTGTTTGAGATTCTTTCTGACAGAAAGACTCAAAACAGAAGAAATATTTGTCTTCAAGTTTCATGGCAATATCAATATCCTGTTGCTGCAAGATTCAGACCTAAGAGGATAACAGAAAAAAGTCCACAAACTCTACAACTATGACTCAAAATAACTTAATCCAGATTTAAGGTAAGCAAGGAAGTGATTTAAAATAATTTTAGAGGTGGTAATTCAAAACTGATACAAGGACACGCAAGTGAATTCCCACCTTGCTGGGGTGGCCTATATGGAGGGATCTGTCTCTGACCCATCATGTGGTTTCCTTGGTTAACTTGGCCCATCATTCCCATAGGTGGCTGCTGTCCCTGGTAGTGCTGGCCACCTGCTTGTGGCATGTTATATTGCTGGGAGGGAGGCTGCTGGTGCATCATTGGACCTGTAAACAGGAAAACACAGTGAGCATGTCTTCTGTAACACACAACCCACGGTTAAATCATTCTCTTAGGCTCCTACAGGAGACTGTGCCCTCTGCCCACCACAGAACAGCCCCAAGCTGCCCATAACAAAACAACCACCTTTCATACCRAGCTGCAAAGTGATGGCACATTGGAAAGAACAAGTGTTGTCAATGCTTTTCTAACCAAGACAAAACAGGGTAAGTCTGAACTGGAAGAAACAGCAAACTTCACTAGTGAAAGCAGTAACAGACCTGCTACTGACACCACTCAGCAATGAAAATTACAATGGAGCCATCTGAATATATTTGATTGCACATCAGGTTAGTACTGCTTTTTAACAGACAGCAGCTTCCTCATGTCCTCTGTAGCAATACTTCATGTGAGATATTCCAGAATGCAAAAACGAAACCAAAGAGTTGGGAGGAGGAGCCAAGCTTCGTTAAAAAGTTTTTTTCTAGCTAATTGACGCCTATCTTACACTTCATAATGCTGAAACCCTAGGCTTTTTGCAAAGCAGCTAAGTGGCAATCAGTCTTGCACAAAAAAAAAAAAAGTAGCGAATTAAAGTACCAAACTAGCTGTTCCTTGCCCCCATACCAAGAAATAAAGGAATGTGTCACTTATTTCTTCTACTGAAAACTCCCTTTTGCTATTGCTGCTTTTAATTTTTGTTTCGATAACTGACTGTTAGAGCACAAGAAGGAAGTACTATGCAGAAAATCCAGGAGTGGAAAATGAGCTGATACAGTCAATACAGACAATGGATTTACACGGGGAAAGGAATACTTAGCCACGCAGGTCTTGCCTATACAGAGCTACTGAAGAAATTTAAGCCAAATTAATTAACGGCATGAATTCAAAGTCTGTTAGTTAAATCCCATTAAACCCCTGTGTGGAATCTCTCAGTGAGAAGTGGCCGTAGTTCCGTAATGCTTAATCTTCCTCTGAAGATCCATATTGGCCACTCTAAAGACGATCTAGTCCTGCTCCCATTCGTCCGCACAACAATTTCTATGTTCTGATTTTAAAGGAATAAAATGGTTTAAACAGAGATACTGCAATTATTTTTCCACTTAACTATAACRTATTTCATTTTTTGATCTTCTGGGCAAGTAAGTAATTCAGATCATTCCATTTCACCACTTTTTTGTTTGGAAGTACCGAGAGAGATTCACCAGCTTTGCAAGAAACCAAAAACTTGTTGCCGTAACGTTCCTAGATCTCAAGAAAGCTTGTTAATTAACAATATTAATATTAGTCACAATACAATGTGATAAAATGTGTTGGGTCCCCATAGTGCAATGCAGAGGTTTTCTGTTTGCTTTTTAAATTAGATCTTCATTAACGCTTTGTAGAGTCACAATGAGAATTGGCTGCCTCCATCACTGCACCGTGCTGGCTCATTTCCAGTTTGCTCACACCTCCCTCGCACCAGACAGACACCCAACAGAAGGATCACGGTCTCYAACATCTCACACAACAGAACCAGTTTACGCAGTAGCTTCGAGGGGCAAGGGAACTTTGCTTTTGAAATATTAAGCCTACAATAAGGTTACATTTATTCACCCTATTACCAGCTAGTGTGACAAAGAACTGTAACAACCAACACCCCCCTTCACAAAACTGCAGTCAAAAACTGTCACTCTTTCATGATCTAAGGATTTCTAATATTCATAGCGTGCATTTTTGAGCCTAGTTAAAATAAAGGTTTTCAAACGTCTATCAGATCACAGCATATTCAAAGGAAGCGACGGTCTCTTCCAGACTTGGACATAAGATGTCACAYGGAAAGCTCACATCAAGGGCACAAGAGAAGGGTCACTGCTTTCACAAACTCCCTTTAGAAACAATCAGCTTTTAGTGAATTTCTGGGACTATTTATTCCAAAGGGGACAGAATATCTGATGTGCATTGAGCCCATATTAAGCCCAAGAAAATATCAYCTTGTGCTATTACTGTAAATACGCAGGAAGAGATGGATTACGGCCTTTTCAGGGAACTTGAGTAACTCTGGCAAGGCAAAGCCAGGCAGCCTTCAGGAGGGGGCTTCACCCGTCGATATATTGTGAGCATTCTTGGGATAAAGGAAAATGATTTTGAGCATAAGTGYTGCAGGTCCTGAAAGAAATGCAGTGCCTTTGGTAGGCATTAAATGGAAAAATGCCCTGTCAAACCCGAATCAGTCTTGGGGAGTGAGCAAACATGTAAAAAAAGCCAGTCAAGAGGTGAAAAGGGAACTACAGTTCACTGATCAATTACCTTTAATTAAAAAGAGTTTGTTCCATTATCAGGAGCACACAAAATTCTTAGCAGCTACTCAGTTCAAAGAGTCTTCTACAGCTACTAAATAAAATCCTCCTCCTCCAGAGCATCTCAAAGGAAGGACTAGTACAAGCAATATAAAGATGTGTGGATACAAGTACTACAGGATCTCACAAATCCAGTAATCTGTAGCAATTTAAGAAGAGAGCACCAAAACAGAAATGCAAACTAGAAGTGGGCCCCAGGGCAAMGTGACAACTCGAGAGCAGACACACACCGAGGGTGAATGAGCTGCAGAAAATGAGAGCTGCTTAAAACAGCTCCTTAGCTGYGCCTCCTTTACGGAAATTCAGATACTGCGACGAGCACTGAAAGGGGACAGAAGTAACTGTCACAACTCCCAAAAAGCAGGGAAATAAGGCGGGGTGCTCCCGAGCGAGCTGCTGGTACCGCTCTGCTGGTGCAGTTCTCAAATTCTTATTTTAACTGGACTGACTACATGAAATCACTACAGTGAAAATGTTGCTTCTCACTGAAGACATTCCTTGGCTAGAATTATATAAACTAGTAGTAAATACAGACTACAAAGGGAAAGTGAATCTAACAATGGATTCCATTGCTATGTGTTATATTTTTTTAAATTGTAATTTACTTTCTTCTCAACACCATCTAACTCAAAATGTATATAGTGAGAGACTTGATAGAAACCACATAGGAAAAGTTATGCCAAAAACACTTAAAAGTTAGATCAAGCCCTTCTGGGTGTTTTGGCATTTCTTCTATTATATGATAACACGCTTTTTCCTCAACTAATCCYGGCTTCATTCAGCGCACAGCAGAAACTCACTGCAGAATTATCCAATATTTTGTTTCACTGCAGTTGTTCCGTGTGAGGTGTCATGCCTGTTCAAACAATGCTATGAAGCCAGAATTACTAATTTACTCACAGGTTTTCTCACGCCACTCATAACTGAAATGTCCAATCTTCATAACGAACACGCTCTCCCAGCACTCCTGTGAAATCAGGTGGTATTATCATCTCACTATCAGATTCACTCCTCTACAGAGMGGGACTCCATGCTGGGAAAGATCAAGGTCAAAAACAGCTACCAACTTTTAACAGCCAATCTGGGATGCTAAGMTCCTACCTTTCAGAATATTCCACGTTACCCTGAGCCAGTGCTATAACTAAGACAGCAGGATCTCACATTCTCCATACGGATTACCCTATGACACCAAGCATCAGAGCTTGCTCTCAGTCATTCCTGACATCAGGTGCAAGAGTTTTGGTCTCGTTGCTGTGTCGCSGCATACCCTGCTCATTAAAACTTCACAATATGCTCAGCCCCTTTTTGTTTGGTTGCAACCAGCCACACTTCCTATCTGCTCATCCTCATTCCTTTGCTTTAGCTGAGGAGCCTGCAGCGTTTGGGTTTGGTGGGTCCATCTGCTCGGCCAGGCTCCCTCTCCAGCTCTCTCTGGCCCTCCCATAGACTTGTCTGTCATTCCCTSCCCTGCTGTCTTGGGATCACAATATCCAACAGATGCACATTTTCTATCTTAAAGATACCCAAGCGTATTTAAAATCTGACCAAGATGGGGCAGTATTTTCACTGAAAAAGCAAATGCAGTTTTGCTGGCAGAACAAACAAATTTTGAAGCCTTCCTATAAGGTAAGCAGGACCTACACTCCTGCATTTACACAACTGCTCTRTGTAATAATGTTTCTGAATAAGATTTAAAATATTTTTAAGAATAAATTTTCACCCCTTTTTCAGCAATACTTGGTTATATATATATTATATAAAGATATTTATAGCTATTTATAGCTATTTATAGAAACATTTCTGTGAAAATTCCACAAAAAAAAATCAATATAAACCAGAAATTTGACATGGAGAAATCTCAGCCTAGAGGGTCAAAATTTAGTAAAATGAGAAAGCTGTGACCTTAAATCAATGCTCAAGTCAATGCTACCAGCTCCAGTGATAAAACTGTTCAAAAAGATTTTGTTCTCTAGCTGAAAATACTAAAGACTCTAGTCTAAAATACTGCTTTATCCTTTATTCCTCAAAGATACTACAGTACTATTATTTGTTCAGAACAGAAACCTCTCAAGTGCCTTTCTCCCTAATTTCCAATGAGCAATTTTCAAGTTTGAAAAGAGTACTGCAAATAAAGCGGAGAAGTATTACCAGAAAGAATAATCAACTATTTTTGAGATGGGAGAATCACTAGTCCTACATTGTAAACCAATCATACAAGGTTGTTTTCTGTAGAGCAATTAAGCGGACRGCTTCCTCACACAAACTATTGCATATTTACTGCTAACTCTGCAACTAGAAACTTCAACCGAATGTGCACAGGACTCTTCAGAAAGAGCCTTAGAAATTTTAATCCACGAYGTACTGCTCAGAACATGAATGTATCAATGTGGAGAGACAAATAAAAATATTCCCAGCTGCGATGACTTCTCTGCTGTGTGCCCACTTGTTCTTTCCTTTACTGCCAGATTTCAAGAACGGTACCATTAACACCATGAATGTGCGAGTCTCAAGAAYTGCCGCTCTATCAGTAAGAAAACTGCAGAAACTCCTGGCTTCTTGTCTCATTTTGGATACCCTATTACCCTACTCTTTAGTCTGTTATAAAGCTCTAACTGATCTAATAAAGYAGCCCTCACGACCACTGATATCTACCTAACAAAATAGAGCTTTAGTCTCAGTGAGAGTGTGTTGTGATAATAAGATCCATGCCACTAGAATGCTATTTTTATAAGGACCACAAAAGAAGTCTTAAAGAGGACGACTGTTTTCTCCTACAGCATCCAAAAAGATTTTAAAAGATCAACTCCAGTCATATCCTTCAGCTAATCTGTCTTTAATAAGAATCATACAGACCGAACAAAAATGCTTACTGTAACCAAGGCACAAGCATTAAGAGAAAACCTACAGCATCTCTTCTAATGGGTGGCATGTTTGGATCCTGTATAATAACAGTCTTAACAAGGAAGCTGAAAATACTGCTTGCTGGTGTATAAAACACATTTATAACAATAGTTAGTAGAGATACAATTTAATAATTTGGCCTGTTGCGACTCTAACGCAATATTTTAATATTGCAATGTCCTTGCACTTCAGTAAGGACCACAGTGTCAACAGGATACATCATGTGTTTACACTATGCAAATGCCCAAGATTGAAAATTAGTTTTGCGTTTTACTATATGCACAAGGACATCTCCTAAAAACAGCAGGGAGTAACAGATTTTTTCCTGGAATGGATTTTTGTTTCTTAACATTAAAAGACATTCTGAGCTAAAACAGCAGGCCACAAAGAACTAAGACTAATTAGGCATAAAAATGTGAGGGCTACCTGGCTTTAATTTTTTTATTTACCCAAGAAACTGCAGAGATATATTTTATCAATTTGCACAATAGTAACACTTAGCAATGTAAAATTTGAGAAAGATAAATAGCTGCTCAAATTTATGACCCATGAAAACTGACCCAACCCCAGATTTTCAACCAGTATCTGGAAACAGTTCAGTGTCTTCAGGCAGAGTCAGTGACAGGTAGGAGGATGGATATAGAGAACTTTAAAAACGGAGGGAAATATRTTTAGAAGTAAAAACATACAGAAAAGAAGAAAAACCTTTTCAAAGCATGTYTGTATGTGAGATGTGTTTCATCTTTCACTTTTGGAGATGTTAACAAGCGCTTCACTGACCTTGGTTTGGCTGCATGTTCATGTTTGGTCTGGGACCATAGTTGCCCATGGGCTGCCCCTGGCTCATGGTCATCTGATTCTGCACGGGCACGCTCTGCGAGGAGGGCACCGAGTGGCTGTAGCCGCCCATGGAGCCGTGGCTGCTGGCAGGCATGTTCATGGAGCTGCTCGTCATATTGAGCTGGTTGGGTCCAGGTCCTTGCATAGGCATGTGGTTCGGGCCTTTGGAAAAAATAACAGCAAACAGGGCGGGGGGGAACAGTGTTACATTATGCACCATAAAGCAGGCAATTATAAGTCACAAAACTAAATAAAGACAAATACATTACTTTTAAACATAGCTAAAGCACAAAGTATTTGCTAGTAATTCTCTGACCCGGTTAAACACTAAAATCACAGCATGGTTGAGGTTGGAAGGGACCTCTAGAAATCATCCTCCTGCTCAAGGAAGGACACCTAGAGCACGTGGCACAGGAAATTCAGTTAACTGTCAAAGTTCAGTTCTACTCTGAAATAAATTCTCTTGCAGAGAATTTGTTAAAACAAAACTATACGTTATAATAAGATCCATCTTATACCCACATCATACGAGAAGCTAGTCTTTTCCATACTTGCTTAATATACCCTGAAATCCAACTTGAACTCCACTTGAAAAGAATATAGCCRTCTCAGGAGTTTAAAAAAAAATCCAGCTGGAACATTTGTGTGTATTCAAACAAACCGTACTAGACACTTTTTTGAACTAAAGCTTCATTTTTTTAAAAAAAAAAGGTCAGGTAGTATTAACATCGATATGGTACAAGTACATAGAGAACAGACATGGCTAAAGGCATATTTAATGATGTTTGGCCATCAAATCTATAGGCAGCATTTTGCAAGTGTATTTACTGATTGTTGGTGTGGGAGGGATGACAGGAAGGACAGCCACCAAAGAGCAATGGATATTGTGAAAAGCACAGACTTYACAAGCTTGCCAGCATCTGCTGTCTCAGCAGTTTGGCCATTACTTTAGGCAGAGAAGCAAGCAGTGAGTAAAATCAGTAAGATTAGATGTAAGTATCACACACACACAAACACAAAATRCTAGTCAAAAGCAAGGATTATGCATATGATAAACAGCAAATGAAGAATTTACAAAGAAATGAAAAACTAGAGTATGTGACAGAGCAGGTCACTGTAGATCAGGCATGTTGATAAATACAGCCTGCACCCGCACGACTAAACATGTCACGTTTGTCTAGTTACATAAGATGCAAAGAGCTGTGAAATAGAACTTAGAAGAGGAACCTAGAAAAGGCCATTCCAACAGAATTTCAGGAAGACAGGGTGACTTGGTTACTTATCTCCACATGCAGAAAAGGCTACCTGCCTTCAGGTGAAAATGACTTCTGAGTATTGATGGGGCCAAAGAAATAACTGCACTAGCCTAGGAGCAAATGAAGGCAAAACTAAGGATTTAGGCTAGAAGAGCTGTGCACAAGGGCACAGAGGCAATTCAACCCACGTGCAAACAAAAAGATGCAGAAGGAAAAGACGACCATGGTGAAGGACCACAGCCAATAAAGGCCAACATAAAGAAACAGAGAATATGTTTAAGGAAGCTCCTCTGTCCCTTTTCAGGATACCTTGCTGAAAATATGTGCTGAAATAAGTTTATTTTATTGAGGCAAGTGAAAAGGATAATAAAAATATCATATGTGCAGTTCATTGTTGCTGCAGAACAAAAGTAAAATTAAATTAAGCAGAGATTGCTTAATTGTACAAAGGCAGATCCATCACAAATACAGGAAAAAAAAATCTCAGTAAACAGGATTATGATCATGACAGGGAACTACAGATATCTTTAATGTCACCTCTCCAAAAGAGCAAACAAGGTGGCTTAATTGGGAAGTAAATTGGACCATCCCTAGCAGTAAGATCTTAAATGTGCTAAGGGAAAGCTAAGGTGGAGTAAACTCCAGATTGTGTTGCTAGAAAAATACAGGACTGCGAGAACTCCTTTCTCAATGGCTTCCTAAGAAGGTAGAGGAAGACACAGGATTAGTACTAGAAAGCAATAAAAGAAACAAAATAGGGAAGCAAAAAACGACAGCGCAGAAATGTCATACATGCCTGTTCTGGGAGTTAAAACAGGACTTTTTTTAGTAAGAATGCAGGAAACGAGGACAGGAAAATCTGATGCATTTTCTTCTAATGTATGAAGAAAAGCCTCCAAATTAAAAATATTAAGAGAAAGTTTGACATGATATAAAGTTTTTAATCACAAATTTTGCCTTTTTAATATATAATATATAAGCACCTATTATCCTGGAAGGACAGTTACTAGTGCCAAGAGAAAACCCTGTGGTTTGGCCTTACCTTTTTACTTTCTACATGGGCCTTACTACAAAACAGGCTGAAGAGATCAGGCAGATAATAACCAATTACAAGTACAGCCAAGTTCATCCTCTTCCACACCAAGACCAGCCCTACTGGGAATTACACAAACTCCATGAAGGCGACCCTTCAAACAAGTCTCTTTTGCAGGTTAAAGCCATAATCTGCCACAGACTCAACTCTGCCAGAGGCTCAGAAGGTCTGTGGTGGCTGCCTGCCCTGGCATGGGGATAGAGGTACCTGTCTTTAAAAACCGGATTTTATTTCTTCTAGACAGGTCAACTCTAGGCTGTTTTCACAGAATTCTCTTAGTTTACACACTAGTGACTTGGTTCCATCTGAACAGATCGTCTCTTCAGATACTTTAATTTTTGTGTCTAGCTTCCATTAAAAAGCAAGTAAATATTTTTATGGTAAGGGTCCTATAAACAGAGAGCAAATGCATACACAGAATAAGTGATTACAGGTATATACCCATGAAGTACAAAAAAGTGCAAGTACAGCCAAACCAGCATACACTTAAAAATATATATATATTTTAGCTATCCCCTTAACAAGACGATTCTGTTTTCCCTTCTCCAGAGTGTAACTATGGAATGATTATAGTATGTCTTCCCAATATTAGAAATACCCTCATCTTAAGCTGTTTATCTTTACATCCTCAGAGACAACCTTAAACAGAGTAAGGAAGGAATAGACATGCAAAAAAAAAAAAAAAAGAGAATATGTTGGAAGGAAGACTAAATTAAAGCTTAGATGGAAATGGTATTTAAATATCTGTCTAGGTGAATACCCAAACAAATCTATTTACCTTTCACATTTTTTCATAAGAGCTCTCTTCTTCTATCTAATTACAAAATATGTATGTTTAAGCAATGGCTCTTCTCCCTTGTGATTCTGCAATGAAGTCATTATGCTCACATTGTGACTCAGTAATCCTTCTCCTTGGAAAAGATCATTATAATAACAATAATATGATTACACTAGAAGGTCAAAGAGACTGATGTACGAGAGGCAGTGCTATTCTCCATGGGAGATGATGGATCTTGCACGGATAGGAGACTCTTCAGCCTCTGCTCAGGGAGCAGCCTGTATTGGTCTTTTCACTTCCCAAAGCCAACCACAACCAAAAGCATGATGAAACTAACTTCCAGAGATCACTTATTATGCTTCTTGCATGGAGTCTCTGCAGCTCTTCAGCTCCTTTTCTCAGAAAAGTTGCCACTAATATTATCAGGTCAATTTTATCAAGATTTGAAGGGAAATTAGAGACTGTAGCAGTTAGTTTCTTGCTTTTATACTTAAAATTTTTCAGAGTGACTTACTATGTTTATTACTATTGTTACTATATAGTAACATATTACTATGTTAAAATGCTCATTCTTGTGCATTTTGAAAGATCTTTGAGAACAGCTCTCTTTCTTGGAAGAATCAGGACCTTGAGGAGCTTTTGTATGGTAAGTTCTTCCATATAAAAAAGTGAGGGGGTCCTAACAAAAGCAATCTAGTAACACAATCTTAACTTCCAAGCCAATTCACACGGGGTAGGCAATATGGCTTTACGAGGGGAAATGCTGGAAAGCAGCCTCTCCATAAAGCAGCAAGTTTTTCCAGGGCTCCCTCCACTCTGCTACAACTACTGAAGGGAGCAGTTACTCCAAAGCCAGGCTGGCACAATGTGGAATTTTATCGTCTTGCTTCATGGTTTTGTTTCTTTTGACTTTTCAAGCACTTTTATCACAAAACAGGGTGGTATAAAAAACTGACTTAAAACTTACACCTTCAACAATCATCTGGAGGCCACTTCTTTAGAAACCCCTTATCGTCTCAACATATCTCCAATATAAAGAACATGGGAAATTAGCGGAAACTGGATGGATTTATGTGTAAGAGTTTTTTATTTTTAAAGTTTATCCAAGCTTGAAACGTCCTCTTTAAGATATATTTATTTTATTGCCATCCAATTATTTAGCCACGATGCTTTCCCATTATCTTTTCAGGGAAGGGTTTGCATCTGCTCAGCCACAGGCCAACACCGCTCTCCAACAAGCCCTCCCAAGCCAGCTGTACCGCACGGCTTCCAGCGGACTAAATTTAGCCAGTCCTGCTCATCAGAGGAAGGCTGCTCGTCAGCTCCGCCGCAGCCCAGGGGCGGCCCGATAGGCACCGAATACAGGTCACGTCGTGCTCGTCCTCGGGGGCACTCGAAGCAGTTTTGTCACCAACCACCCGGCGTCCCCCGAGCCCCGGCGTGGCTCCCGTCGCCAGGCAACGCCGCGAGGAGGGAACGAAACGACTTACCGGGCATCTGGCCGTTCATCTGGCCCTGCATGTGGGGCGCGGGAGGGCCGCCGGCCACCAGGCCGTCCGAGGGCAGGCTGTGGGTGCGCGGGGCCGCCGCGGCGCCGCTCTGGCCCAGCGCGCCCGGGCCCATGGGCAGGTTCTGCGAGGGAGGCTGCGGGAGACAGGGCGGTCACACGAGAGGAGCCATTAGTCTCACAAAGACATTATACGTGCACGCGTATACAGGTGCGGCAGGCGCCTGCACTGCTCAGCGGAGGAAAAAGAAAACACCAAAAAGCTTTTTTTCTTCCCCCCCCCCCCCCCCCGATGCATTAAACTCCTCTCACTATTCATTCTGCCAAAGCATTCAAAATTTCTATCAATTTTACATGAATTTTACATACGGGCAATGTCATGTCACCTTCAAGCATTACTTTAAAACAGAAAACACTGATCAATGTCTCATTAACAAATTGTACCCAGTTTAAGATTGCTAGAATTAATTCTCTCTCTGTACACAGAAAAGCTCTCCTTCAGAGCAACATTTAACAAAAAGAACTCCTCTTATAACCCTCTCACATTGACAATTTGCTGCTGCCGACAGACCTTGCAGGGGGACAAAGCAGGTACAAGAGGCAGGCGCCTCCCAACGCTCTTAGAGCGACAAAAAGCGCTCGGTGCTCACAGAGCACCTGSGTGTGGAGGAGTGTCTGAGATCCCTTCTTGCCTCTCTGCTGAAGCACCGAGCGCCCAGTTGATAATTTTGTGCCAAACACCCCCTACAGACTGGCAGCACATTAGTGCTGGCCTCCAAAGGTCCAGAGACAGCTGCCTAGAAAGGATGTTTTTGGCAAATTTCCTAATGAAATTGTGAGGAAAATAACTGAATAACCTTGAGAGTTCAAAGAGGGAGAGCAAGAAAAACAACAAATACAAGGGGAATTCACTATTAGGTTCTACTCAGGGCAATGTAACGAGACACAGAGGCTGCCTGGAGTTTCATTTTCTTATTAAGATCACCTGTGAGACTGTCCTTAACCTCTTTGCAAACCCTAGCCAAAAGCTTCCAAGGAAATAAAAACAATCTCTGTGATGGGAAAAGCCGAGGTCTATGGTCCTTGAAGACCCTCTCTAAAAGTCATAATCTTTTTTCCGTGAGATGTGTCTATTTTACAACATTGCTCCTTAAGGAAAGAAGCATGGGGGAAACATCCTAGGTTGTTCTCTAATTCAGCCCCCCTTTAACTATACCTCTTCATCAGCAAGTTTCTATATGCAAGACAGAATAGGAAAAAATAATCCTTCARAATCCGTTTTGCCTTGGAGAGGGCAATGTAAGCAACAAGGACATTAATATATGTGCTCACTTCTCTCAGGGTGAATAGGTGAGCAGTGATGTTACAGCCACTAATCCACTTTCTCAACACTCTCTTCAAAAAGAGACGGCCACTTGAAGGTATCATTTTCCCCACTGCATTTTAAAAAATTCCTCCAGAACATGGTGAAAGGCTTTCTCTGCAGCAGGGAGGAGGAGATGACACAGCTTCCTAAATTCCCTGCATTCCTCCGCAGTGAGGAGAATGCCCTCACCATGAGCCAGAGCCATATCGCAAACAAGATTCTTCCTCATGCTGTAACAGAGCAGGGAGAAGRCAAAAATAGATGAGAGCACAAGGCACTTCTCTCTGAACAGTGTTGGGGTGGAACACAGCTCCACTTCACCTGATCTTTCCTCACCAGTGAAGTCAAGAGAGCAGAAAGGCCGCTCCAGTTAGGTCCTGTTCCTTCAAAAAGTTTACCAGAATTCTGTTTTGGCCTCTGAAAATTGTCTAAAACCGATGCACAGAGAAACAAAATGAAAGTAAAACTAAGAGGCTACTTCTCGTTTTCTTTTTGAATGAGTATTTCTTGAAAAATCAGTAACTCTTGACTTGAGGAACTGCTGGAGCTTGGAGGGCAACAACAGGCCTGTTTCAGCACAGGGCAGGACAGAAACACAACCAGACTTCAATGAACAAACCATGACACTATTTCCCTGTTCATTCTTCAGAATCAAGGTGAGCTTCTTAGTCAGACATCAATTACATGTCTTTAACAAATGCACTGTTAGTACCTGCTGATAATGACAAATGTTGTGAAGAAAATAAAATAAAATAAAATAAAATAAAATAAAATAAAATAAAATAAAATAAAATAAAATAAAATAAAATAAAATAAAATAAAATAAAATAAAATNAGTACGGTTGTACTTAGGTTTGCAGGCACAATTGCCAAATTTATGAACATGCCCAAGCCCTTAGGCATGGGAAGAAACCCCGAAAAAAAATTCCAGTGACCATTCTGGACATTTTTTTTATTTTCCAATGGAAATAAATTTCAATATATAGAAATAAATATTTCTGATTTATTCTTAAAGTTTTCTAAATATGTATTGGTTAAACGCTATAGATACAGACGCTATAGATACCAGCATGAGCTGCTATTGGATATGGAAACATGCCTGAGATTCCTGCAGGGGTGGTCAGGGGGTGGTGGAAAGAAAGGCAAGATAAAGGTCCAAGCTGCCAATAAATGCAACTTTTCTTCAAAATAAACTACTCCATGAGAGTAGTGAGGTGCTGGAAGGTAACAAACATCGCAGCTCTTTCCATAAATAAAATAGTGGAATGAATTCTAGGAATCAAAAATCTGAGAGCACTGGTCTCCAAGCTACAAGGAAACTGAACAAAATAATTAGAGAATTACAAAATTCTAAGAGCATTAAGAGATAAAGACAAATTTATGAAGTGTAAATAAATGGCATTGTAACTTTCTAATCTATTCGAGTTTTTGAAAAATATGTGTAAAATGTTTAGCTGCATATTTAATAAAACAAACAAAAATAGCCTCATCCAGGGCCACAGTTTCATTGATCAGAAACTGCCCAAAAGAAAGAAATATCCAATAACATCATGCCAAGATCAAAATAACACATGAAAGTTTATGAGAAATAGTTATTAGTAAATGCCATGACATGAAAATKYTACAATGTTAATAATTGAAAGCTACAGAAGAAAGAACGAGCAGAATGATGGCAGGCATCAATACAAATTAATGCAAGGCAATTACACTGGATTCGGAACACTCGTCCCCCTCAGAATTTCACTGTCACTGCAACTACCCTGGAAAGGGAAGTGACCATAACCCAGGCAGCTCAGTGTAAAAATGTCACCCCCCCCAACACACACAAACCAAAGGAAAAGGGGAAAAAAATGCAAAAAAGCACAAGCAGGAGGACTCCAAGGACAGGCACCGAGTGACTCAAGAACTCAAACACCTTTCACATGAACCAAGCTGCAAGAGACTTGTTTAAATAGAAAGGAACCAAATGTAAGAGGATACGACAGAAATACAGCTTAATATATGATACAAACGTAGACAATCTAATTTATGCCTGAACAAAATAACTCAAGGATATAGTCAATAAATTGAAGAATAACATTAAACCTACAAGATACCACAAGGAAAAAGAAAAAAAAAAAAAACCCAAACTTGAGGAATTCATCAACATAAGACAGTAGAACAAGGGCTAAATAGAATTCAGGAATAATTATACATACACATATGCAATATGCAATGTATTAGGACAATTTAAAAGCGTGTTTTAAGCCTTTATGGTAGGATCATAAGCAAATAACCACCTGAGATCAATTAAAAAACAATGCCTCTTGCTGATAGAATTTACTGTCAGGGGAAATTCTTCAGAACTATTCTACTGCCACAGACAGAAAAAAAAAATTAACTGACAACTTGCTTGTTTTTCATTAGTTAATGCAGGCTTTTAGAGGTGAATTTCTTTTAAACCTTCTTTAATTACCAAAAAACCCTCTTGTCATTCAACCTTTCTTGTTCTTCATAAAAGCTACAGAAATTGGCTATCATCAGTAATATGCATTGAGCATAAATAGATTAAAAAAAATGACCACACAATATTCAAAAGCAATACACTAAAAATCCCTTTGCCAAAAGCAAAGTGATCCAAAAAGATTCTTCCCCACTTGATCTAAATATGAAGACTGAGATTACATCCAAAGGCACTYGGGTGCCCAGAAGAACAGAAAAGCTCCTTCTTCCCTCTTCTTGCAGARAGAGTCATAAAATGGAATGGAAATTAGAAGCGCTGCTGACTTTGTTCCCATTATCAAATAGAAAATATTTAATATTCTATAAATAAAAAGCGAAATTAATTAAATGCAAACTCAGAGTTAAATACAACTTCACTTGGTAACCTTTAATTTTTGGCTCTATTCAAGTACACAAGCTGTAATTCCCAGTCACTATGAGACTTCAAAATTTATCAGAGCATGAAAAAAGGAAAAGAAAAATAAAATCTATTTTGCCTAACTCYGGAAGGCTAAACTGGAAAGACTGAAGTCATGACTTAGGTTATAACCTGTAGTTATAACCTGTAGTACTAGGGAAAAAAATCTCAAAGAAAACTTTAAATTTTAACTGATAATTTTCAGCAAACAAAATTCTAATAATTCTAATAACTTCATTTGGAAGTACAGACTGAGAACAGTCATACCGTACTTTTTCAGTGATCTCCCCTGAAGTAATAGGTCAGAAATATGACCGTAAACAAAAACAATTTATCATGGTAGAGCTGTGTGTCTGGAATTTTCACCTATTATCTCTTCTCTGCTCTAATTTCAATTAYTACCTTTTGCTTGCCATCAATAGCAAGTCAGAAGATTTGTTTATAAAAACCCAGGTAGAACACCAAGTCAGTAATCAAAATCTTAAAGCAGCAAAAATGTAAGAGACGAATTAAACCACATTATTACTAATCAATCTTAATAGCAAAAATACTTTAAATATACTATTACATATACAATGTACATTACAATTTGTGTAGCAGTTCTTGCTACACACAATGCAACAAAAGCACTTCTGATCTTTCGAGAAGTAGAGAAATGCTCAAAATTGGGATTTAATCATCCCTGTTTTCATTTCTCAAATATAATTTTCTGCAAAGCAAAATATCCCGTCCCAGAAGGTATCCTGCCCTGCAACCAACTGCTAACATCACAGCCCTTGTCCCAGGCTCAGAGAGCAGTTGTCTGTTGATAGGTGGCACCTGCAGAGCCCTTACCGAGGTATCAGAGCGGGAAATCAGATCCTAAAGGAAGGAGTATATGGCTGAGATCTTAAAAAGGTGAAATTTAATTGTTTTTTGTGTCTTCTTCTATAAGGAGTGAAATACTCCTGTACTATAAATGTATTTTAAAAGAAAGAAGGGGGGGGGGGAACCTTATACAAATTCTCAGAATATACAGTATTTGGAAGAGGGAGGAAGATTTCTTTGAGAAACGCATTTACCATCATGTCTAAAAGGGAAGTTTGATTACACATGTAATTTGTGCTTTCACTGCTGGAAGCACCAGTTGTGACAGCAGAAGCAAGGAATTCTAAATTTAGGATGACAATCATTTCTGAAATTCCCACTTATATTAATGCCTTGAAAAGCAAAAAGATCTCAGATAGAGTATTTGAACAAAATGTTAAGGTATTTCATAATAATAAAGCATTTGTCCTAAGTACGTGCTGGAGCCCTTAATTATTTCAAATTGTATAAGAGATTGTATAGAAGTATTTCACTGTTTGAATATTCATTGATACTATGTTAACAAACAGAAAAATTAACCCCAAAACACTTGTTAATGCCCACAAAGCAAGAGCTTTTCTGATAGTTAAAATGTACTAACATACAATTCTTAACTCTTGATATCACTGGATCAGACTTAAATTGTTAGTTAAGAAGTCCAATATAAGTTCAGAAAATTTTTATTGTGAAAGATGAGAAAAAGTGACTGTGGGCATTAATTTGGGGAACACACAGCTCTAGAAACCAGWCAAATTCAGAGATGCTCCATACCTGCCCCACAAAGCAGCTCGTTTTGTTTTTAAAATTACTTGCTCCTGCCCTTGGATATTTTCTATGGGGAACTCTCTTGGACAATCTCCAAATTTGGTGACATTTTTTAAGGATGCTACTGTCAGGATAACCCAAAGCAGGAGCCTTCTGTTGCACAGCTGCTCATCTCCTGCTTCTGTAGCTTTTAAGACACCTTCTTCTGGGGGAAGAGCAGAACCATGCTCGAAAAAGGACTTGCATCCATTTAAACTGCATCTGTGCTGCAAGACCGCCTGGTGCGGCACTCTCAGAAAAAAAGCTGTCGAGAGCAACACAAGACAAAATTTATTCTACAGATACTGCACATGATTGGAGCCAAATCACACCTTCAGGTATGAAAGGATTACATTTTAGAGCATTCTCCTTAACCAAATTGCCTGCTACTTTGACTAATTATGAAAGAGCCACAGAAATGGGTGAGTGGGCCACTGAAATGTTGTTTTTGTGCACAGTGCASTAGCTCCCCATGTGGACATGCTAGATCAGCAGTGCATGGAGAGTGGCTTASGGAGTCTCTTAATCCAAGCTGAGTAGGCTAATAGTGTGTGCAAATCACCCCACACAGGCTAACATCTTAACACGATATGTTTTGATGAGAACGTCTTTCAGTGGAAGCACTGATTCAAGCAGGTCTCTCCAGCCCCTCTCCCCTTCCTAGCTCCCTCCTTTCAGTTGTCCCAATCCAGCTGTTTTGACAGCCCTGCAGCAAAACAGAACCGACCTGGAACAAACCCCCTTCCCCAGCACTCACCATGAGGCTTGCACTGGCTCAGCTGCACTAGAAAACTCTTCAGAGCAAAGTAAAAACTCTGAAAAGCAGCTTTTAGTCTAAGACCATGGCACACCAGTGTAAAAGGAGGGTCCCTGGTCTGAGAATTCTTTAAAAAAGGCAGCGTATCCAATTCTCTTGCTAGAGCAGGAAGACTATTGGCCCCAGATGGGCACATCAACATACAGGGATTCAAGAAATGTGATAGGTGAGAAACCTATTAACCTTGTAAGAAACTTGGTTGTTAYGCCTTCAGATCTTCTAAAAACCCCATATTGGTGACAATTTTACACAGTATCCATCTTGCAAAGAGAAATTTTGCAGGTTCATGGGTTTATGACTAATTTTATTCCATTATTTAAAAAAGCAAACCAAAAAAAAACCCAAACCAGTGGCTGGTTGTAAGTTTATCATGAAGATACAAAAAAAATGATTTTCACTGAGTGGCCAGAAGTCACATGGTCTCCAAAGCCTCAACAAATAAACACAGAAAAGCTCACCTGTAGCTTTGGAGAAAAGACAACTACTTGATACAGAAGCTCTAGACTGCTCCGTAAGAGCTTATACAGGTGAACTATGGTGCTTTGCTCTTATATTTAGTTATTACAGCCATACCTAAGAACCAGGCTGCTGACAGCAATAAAGTATTACATCTCATCTCTAACAAACCTAATACAGYAAATCTTCCACTGTGTTAGTGCTTAGTCTCCAAGATTGCTGTGACACAGGGATAACGTTGAATTTTAGAATAATAATGTGGCATGGCAGCAGCAGCCYAGACACGTGGTTCCTTACTCATTAGCAAGGAAACTGGTTACACGGCGTGTGAGAGGCATTATCCAAGGAGGCTTACCCCTTGTGTCTCTTGCTTACGAAACAAACACCAAACACAGCAAATGAAAAAGGTAGTATTAAAAAAAAAAAAAAGAGTTAAAGAACAAGAACACAAAGTTTAGCTACATCAAGTAGGGTTGCTTCACTTGCCTCATTCAAAAAGCAGCATAAAAATAATTCTTTTCTTCAAGCTATTCTAATGTGACCCTTCCCCAGAGGCAAACAAACAAACAAACCACAGAAAAAAAACAACAGATTTTTAAAGACAAGTTTGTTTCCTTAAACAATGTGTTTTTAAAGGCAAGTCTCAATGCTGATGTGTTCTGGAGTTCCTTCTGTGATTCATATCCACCCCACAGTGCAAGCAAACTCCAACTCCCTTAGTGCAAAATATTAACTCGTAAATAATTACAATCTTTGAAGATTTTATGAAGCACTTAACAAAAGCAGTTAAAAAGCAGTTCCTTTATTAGCCAAGCTCTGGTTCTCATGTTCAATGATTCCACTTCATTACTGTGCAGATAGCATAGTTAGCAGATACTATGGAAGCAACTAAGATTTCAATATAGTTAATACTAGGTATTTATATATTAAAAATCATCGTAATTTTATATTCAAAGTGTTTTATAAATAAGGTTATAAAAATAAATTTATAAATAAATGGTAAGGATGCTGCTATAGTCCTTCTGGCAATTTTGTGACTAGTTTGGCGATGATATACATGAAAGACACCACAGTTTCTGCAAAGCACATTAGTTTTGAAGGAAATCTCTCAAAGAAAAAAGCACCTCACTTTTTGGTATTTTATTAATTTTTTCAATATTGTGAAACAAAAACAATTTAACAAAGTGTGCAAATTTTTCTACAGCTCTGAGATAAACGAGTTTTAAGTCACTTGACATAGTTTGCCTTGCTACTGGAAGAGACTGGTTTTTCTAACAGAACAGTAGAAAACTGGCACGTTGTAAAAGTGAGTATCAACTGTGCACTTCTATTTTCATCAGCTGCTTTAAACAGACACTGAAATCAAGTGCTCCACAGAAACAATGAAACTTATATCAGTAAGAGAAAGAAAAGGTGGTTTTTCAGAAATTACTTAAAAAAAAAGCCACAGAACCATCATTGCCATTTAGCAAAATAGTAACAACACAGAGGAAAGAGGCGGGGGGGAAAAAAAAAAGAATCTACTGTCACTCAAAGTTGTGTGGTGGCTTTTTAATGCCACCAATTTCTTAGGATGACATAAAAACTAAATAATGTTCAGAGGAAGAGAGGAGGCCTGTTCTGTTGTTTTAGATTTCATTTATTTGGAAATTCACACACAACCACCAATTATTTTAGGGGTTCTCCAGCAAGTCTCTGAACCCACCTTTGACTGAATCTCTGCTCTCTACAATTCAAGCAGAAGAGCTTACTGCCAGTGCTTCCCAGATTGCAGTGTCAGAAACAGAACAGATGGAAATCTAAAGAATTCAAGTGTTGGACTCCTCGCTACGTAAGGCCTTTTTGGGCAGCTTAATCCCTCCAGTGGTGGTAAATAGACTCTTAATTTCCTCTGCTGTTCAAGAAGGAGAATCCTGCCAAAATTCAGTAAGAGGCCACAGTAAGTTGTATCAATTTCACATACCAACTTAAACCATCCTTATGTAGCTAAAAAAAAAAATCCCAAATTCTCCAGCACAGTACCACTCTCAGCAATACTGAACAAAAGATGGTTGAGAAGAGACCAGCTGAGCTACAAGTTCTCTCCCCACTTCTTTGGTCTTCTGATGTGATGGAAGGCCTCTTCTAACAGGAGTCAAAACCTAATACTGAACATTTATAACGTACACAAACACAAGCCTTGTTGCAACAGTGATGCTTTGAACTAGGTCTTTCTTTATACCTAGTCTGCAATGCTTACTTTTCCTGCTCCCCTTCTGCTCGGGTCCAGGCCCCTGTCTGAAGCATTTCTGTGCACAATATAGTTGATTCGAGCTGTTTAGCCTAATTTTTCTTATTGCCTGCATGCAATGTTGCATTTCATTTCAGAAAAGATGCACTGTCATTTTACTAGTATAGACCAATCTGAAAGACACAACCAGCGGCATCAAAGCTGAATATTTCCTTTTTAATACMCACATCCAATACAAAAGGCAGGGAGGAGGCAGTACCTAGCCAGGGTAAGAGAGTCTACCTCAAGTATCCTCCCAACATACAAATTATTGAACCTAAGGATTATTGTGAAAGGACACAGCAAAGTACTGTTACATCCAAGTCATTTTTGGTGATATTAAAAACATTCCTTCACCTGAGCACTTAGCTCTGTTGTTCAGATGAGTGCTACCTGAAGACCAGAATCCTCATTTTTACTTCAGCTTGTCATCCATAAAACACTTGCAAAAGACAGATGTACACAAGATAGATTTAAGTAGTATAGTTTACCAGAATAACCTTCTAGATATTACTATATGAGACATATTCTTAATGTCAGAGAGGCTAGCCAATATAGAGCCCTCTTAATATACGTGGGAATCTATTGCAATAACAACATCATGAACTTGGCGTATATTTTACTACAGTAGACATTTAAACACACAGTATCTTGTTCCATATTTAACTGTGGCCTTGCGCTTAGGAAGACTGTACAACAGCTGCCACACAAGAGCAGTGCAGTGAAACCTAATACGAGCTGAGGCCTCATCAGTTCTCCAACAGAAAACCAAAGGAAAAAAAGAGTTGGAAACAATCCCATCTTACACTGSAAGGGCAATAGCTCAGAGTTTCCCATGTTTATGGCTACAACTAAAAATTCCCTTGAGCAATTTCCTTGGAAAACAACAAATTAATTTTGATTATCTGATTAAATTAGCACACTTCAGATAAATCTTCAAAGATTTGACTTGGTGGATCAGAGTGTCTATGCTTAAATATGACTCAACATCCAAATTTGTTCTTATATTTCATTTTAGAAGGAAGAATAACCAATAAATTACTTTTTCCTCATCCCCTCCCCCAATCCATCAGGGGATACAGTTATTTTTAAAAAAGTGTCATTTACTCACTACTGCAAAATCATCCTTACATACAAGATCYGAAATACACTTAAGTCCTGATCTGCAGAAGCCCTTCTTGGCCCCAGCTTTGTTTTCTCTTAAGGAGAGAATACTATCACAGTCAACCGTACAGAGTTGTCTACCAGTGACTAGAATAAGGTCAAATTCATTTCCAGTGGTCAACAAAACCAGGATATGAATTAAACCTCAAAAATATTTTAGTTGAAAATACACACAAACTTTTTAAAGGTTCCCCACCATCACCTCAGCTAAGCTGCAAGGACAGCGTTAGAAGAGAAGCCTCTACGCAGAGAGGCAGAGGCTGGACATAACGAAGCACAGTTTCTATAGCCCTCTAGGTACCAACTTGAAAAGAGGCTTCACTAGTAGCAGTGAYTGCAGAACATTCCTCCAGAGACAAAAGACAAATTCAATTTCAGTTGGTGAAAACTAATATACAGAAATGGTTGTTTTATAGACACTCTGTTAGTTTCATTTTACAGAAATCAATCAAGGCTACATCAAGAAGTCTTATCAAAGAACTTCTTAGCCTTCCATAATAATTCTCCAATCTTTCCAATTAACACATAATACAAACAGGTAACAAGCTATTTTAACATGTTGCCTCTTTCCTTACTGCTCTATAAGCAAAGGAAAGGGAAAAATTAATGGTCAATATTTTATAAAAAAAAGGCTTCAAGATGACAGAGAAACTGCAGATTAAAGAAAAAAAAAAAGCAAGCACTATCCCCCCAAATACTAACTTGTAAAGCTGCACAGTACTTCAGGATGACTCTGCGTAACCAGACAACCTTGTGGGGTTTTTTGTTTGTTTTCTTTTAAAGTATTATCACTTTGCTATCCACCTTAAAGAGGCTGCTTTCTGATAATACAAATGGGCAAAGGATTCTGAAGAGGCTCAGTTATAGAGTAAGAAAAGCAGATAGAGATTTCTGATAAGAACTACCTATGGGGCAGACTAGACAACCTGTGCACTGTGCACTTTTAATCCAAAATATCAGTTTGCAGTTGAGCCAATCAGATTGTGATCAAGGAGGACACAAGCAGTGAGATTACTAAACTCCAAACACTGCATGAAAAATGACTTTACTTTGTACTCATACAGTAAATTTTAGGCTAAATGTTTGGTGTCAGTACCTCTAACACCTTTTCTGACAGAAAACAACTCCTTAGTTTTACAGTGCTTTGTACTTACTGCTGGTAATAGCGACTGCATGTTCTGGTTGGAGTCAGCTATAGTGGCCAAGTAAACCAAGTTCGTATGCAGCATCTGTTGGTACCTACCAAAGGGAACAAAGACAGACATTAAAAAGCCATGAATACAGTGATATTAGAATTTACTTAATTCTACACATGTAAATAAAGTTACCTATGTAAAGCCATGTTCTAAAGACACAGGAAAAAGTTTAGGAATCCTGTGTCTTTGCCAACACTTCCTTATTTGCCAACTTCTGGTAATTTCTCTGTTGGGAAGACAGAGCCACAATTTTCACAGCTAACTCTGTATGAAAACCTGAAGCAGAGTGACACTGTTCTCAGCTATTTTGCTACCTGTCGCCAGGAGGCACGTCGCTTGCCTAAGCGTGAGGGGCTGTTTGGTGCAGTTTCTATCACAAGCACTACAAGCCACCTCCCTCGTATGATCCTAGATGCAAGACACCACACTCTTAGGAGTCGTGACCAAGAGCATCACAAAAATTCTCGCAGAAGTCACAGCACCGAGGATTTGCAGGAGGATCTTTTTCTTTTTCTGCTCTAGCACCACATCCTAGAATATCTAGTCCRCATTTACAAGAATAACTTTCAAAGCAGGAGCAGATTATGGATGTGTATCTACTACATCAGCTTATATGCAAACTCATTTCACACTACTCATATCAATAAAAACATCAACAAAAATACCTACCTTTTCCCCCCACACACTCCCCTCCCGACCACCAGTCATCTTAGGAAGGGACTCCATAACTATACTGTGATGATTTATCTGGCATATTATCACAGTATAGTATTTGAGTATCTGTCCAAATATTATGCTATGCTGGTATTATACCACGCTATCTTCAAAGTTTTGTAAAATAAACTACCTCTTCCCAAAGAGTAATTGTAATCTACATGCAAAATTTCTTCACATTTTGGTTATGCAGTCCCCATAAGCAACATCATGCAATTTGACTTCTGCAAGTTAATAGCAGCTTTGCAGTGATAGTCACACTGCAAACAAAATAAGTCATAAATGACGTATCTGCAGCAACATTTTTGTATTCATGCTAGCATCGTTCTCCTATGGAGRAAACAAAGAATTGCAGCCTAGACAGAAATTCACCCAAGTCACAGTAGATTTGGAGTATTGTCTTACTGAGAGCATTCGGATGTCTTTCCTTTGTTCTGATAGTCCATTATACACTGAATAAGATGGTTATTTTCATCCAACATCTGAAACAACAAAGAAGAAGTTTAGAATAAGTTTCATGACCTTTACGGAAAGAAACAGAAAATGAGTTTGACTCCTCTTAGAGTTGTTTAGACAAGTGTTTAAAAAGCTCTATTTTAACCAATTATTTATAAAACTGAACCTCCCCTTCAGTTTTCAGTTGAAGAGTTTCAAGTCACTCCTGTAGCTACATATCTAAAGATTTTCTATTTAAATATCTACACCTGTTCTACACCAAGTTCCGATGAAGTTTTCAAAATCTTCAGTTTCCCTGTTTGATTTCTGCTCAGAATCCTATTTAAAATTTATGTCCTGAATTTTCTCTGTCCTGCTAAAGCCTGTASGTGTTCAAATATTTACTAGTAAGAGGTACCGAAAGGCTACAGATAACAGCTGAAATAACTACACTGCCCTTGCACAGAAAAAAAAGGTACAGAATGCACAGAAAAGTTAGGCTGTTATTTGAACTACGTGTTGCTAGCTAAATGTATTTGACATACTCTACAATTGGTGCAATTGTATTTTGCTTCAGAACCGCTCAGAAATAGAAAAAYATGAGAATTAACATTCAGGGCTGGGAAAGGAAAGGAAAATCTTAACCATGGAAGTTGCAAATCTCATTGCTTTTTAACAACAACAACAAATCATGCATTCAGAGTCCTGCCAAATCCTCCATACAGGAGAAGTTACACACTCTGGTCTCTCAGAGTTGCATAACCCACCCACACACACATATATACATACACATATACACATACACACACACACACATATATATATATCTCCTAATCACCCTCCTGCAGTCTGGGCAGACAAGACCCAGCAGAACTAGGGTTAATCTGAGCTACCAGTTAAACTACCCCAGTTAACTGAACTAAACAAAAAAAACTTCATTGCCAAATGGAAAATTCTGCATCAACTTTTCCCCCACACTTGGCCCTCAGCWGGGCAAAACGCAGCTGTCAAATTTCACAAAACTTGTAGGCCCTTAATTTTATCTCCCTTCTTCCAGACATGGTTGAAACTAACCAGCAGGCTCTTGGTTCTGAAAGGGAAGCACAGACACTGCGGTTACATCAACCCCAATCCAGAGAAAACCAACATGAAAGAAAAAAATGTATTTCTTTGGAGGGTTGTTTGCTTGTTTTTTCTAAATAACCTACCTTTACTATGAAAAAGGTACAGGGTCAAATGCCTCCTATGGTCCCCTCAGGTGTCACATCTATACATATGAACAAACAAGCCAACAAACTGAACAGGAGTTCCTAACTTGAAAACACTAAYGCACCAGAATTGACCAGAATGGTCACTGAGCAATTATCCTTGCCTAGAACTGCTAGAGCTGGGAATATGTCCATAAGCAACGGACACACACGGAAGAGCAGCGTTTTTAACAACCGTGACAGCTCCAGAACCAGGCAGAGTGGAACCTCCACACACCCAAGGGGCTGCAGACACGTTCACACACGGACACCTTATGTTTGCTTATATCCTSTTTTGTGGGAAATACAGTGGCTATTTTCACTTGAAAAGTTAGRTAAAAAGGAGCAGGCAAATACTGACAAATACAAGTGCAAGCCTCGGATCAAGGCTCTCATCGGAACGCTTCCCATCTTTTAGCAGAAGACAGCTGTACACAGGGAGAGGCAGGTCCGGAGACTTTGTCCTCCTCCTCCCGCCCTGCACCGGACAAGCCAGAGCTCTTCCGCCTTCCCTCCAAAATCCAGGCTAAGGAAGAAAACAAGGCTGAATACAACTACAACCTCATCCGGGCCGCTCACACTGTTTTGCACAATTTTCATCAAGCTGTTGCTGACAAAAGAAAATTAAAAAATGGTTTCCCGAAAGACCAGCAGGCACCTGCAAGCAAGACAGAAGCTGGGTTTCCAGCCAGGCGAGGTCACCCCAAGGCTTCCAGCACCTCAGGGACACTACAGAAACTTGTCGGGACGTCTGCAGCACCACATTAGCGTCAAGCCACGGGAACCCAACGCGCCCGCGCTGTTTAACGCGGCCGGGTCTCTGGCCCCGGCCCCCCTGCCCCGACGGGGACACCCTGGAGCTCTCATCAGCCACCGGGGGCCACGGCCACCCCAAAGGCCCCGCAGGGCCGCGAGCGCGCGGGATCTCAGCCCAGCCCGGGCGGCGCCAGGCTGCAGTTCGCAGAGGCTGCGAGTTGGCGCCGCGCTGCGGGCCCGGCCCCGCGCGGCGTGAGCGCGCCGC
>NW_020455822.1:68411-83470 GCF_003342845.1 Nothoprocta perdicaria
TCCTTCCTTCCTTCCTTCCTTCCTTCCTTCCTTCCTTCCTTCCTTCCTTCCTTCCTTCCTTCCTTCCTTCCTTCCTTCCTCATAAGTAGATATTTGGCTTTCAAAAATGAGTGAGGTGTCTGAGAGTATTCCCAGGCTGCAGGCACCTTCAGCAGTTGGAGCACAAATACACTCTCATGAACTATTCTGAGCTATCCTGAACACTGAGGAATCTTCAAACTGTGCTTATCTTCCCACAAATATAACTTATCTTGCTGGCATCCTCTAGTTAGACAATCACTATTTCTCAAATTTTGCACGGGGRTGTCTTGGTGATCACAATATTTGACACAACGTGGCTTAGGTGTCAGCCACACAGCAGTCGTGTCCAAGGTCTGACTGCTGCCCCGTGCYGTTCCCTCTTTCAGCCTGATGAGCAGTGGAAATAAAAAAAAAAAAAAAATAGGCTTGTGGGAATCCACAGGTGAGGAACCTCGCAATGAAAGGAGTAATTGCCCATCCTAACTCCCAGAGATGGTCCAAATTACATTCCAGATACTTCTAAGCACATTTTTGTTTTCCATCGCAAATGCAGAAGAATGGTGTTTGGAATTCATCAGAGGAAGATAAAGGCACAAGGACAGATCATTCATTCATAATAACTAAAACTCCCTCTTTTGCCTCGTTTTATCTGACAGTTGTAAATTAAGTCCAGCTATTCTGCTTTCCTTGTGATTATTTTACATTCATATGTTAAAAATTCAGGGTTTCTCTGTCTATAAATAGCAACAGATCTAAAGAACAGTTCAAAAAAGAAACTGCAGCTTCAATTTTTTTAATGTGGAAAGAGAAATTCATGTTGAAAATCTACATTTAAATAATGACACAGATGCATACAGGCATGGAGATAGATAGCTACAGTGGAAATGTGCCACATGTCTCCAAACACATAACCACAACAGGGTGTCTCTTTTATGACTTTCTTAATGCACTGCAATATGCCTAGATATCGAAGGACATATGGTATATTTTCCTTTTAATTGCACATTTCTTTGCTCTTGTGAGTTATTCGCAACCTTAACTTTATTTAATTGTAATTTTAATGCATAAATCTAGATCATCACCAAGAGTTTCAAATACAAATATGGTTCATCTGCTCTTCCATCTCTGTTCCAACTTTTACAGGGGTGGAATGCCCCTTTTTAATGTGAATTTCAGGATTTCATTCCTTTTCAAGAGTGAAAAATACGGACAGAGAAGAAGGGACAATTTTCTGAAAAATTTTTCCCCCATGCTTCCAACTCATCTTTCTCAAACCCAAGTACTGYGTAAAGATACAGGCTCAGAGATGAGGGTTAACATTAAGCATTAACATATGGTTCCTAGAGAAAGCTATTTATTTGAAATGAAGTGCATTKCAACAGTTGAGTGATTTTAGCCTCCTCAGGAGTGTGTCAAAATTCCTCATTTGCACTGGGCTCCATTTGATTTAGTTTTGGGGAAAACTATAAGATTTGCAATGATCCCACAGTCTTCTAACAGTCCAGGAAAAAAAGAAATAAGCCAGCTTCAGTTTCTGCCTCAATTTTCTGCCATTTTTATTATCTGTGTTTTCATAAACTTCCTGGAATAGGAGAGACAGATGAAAGAAGTGCTCAGAAAACATTRCTTTTCACTAACAGGAAAATACTGATTCCTCTTAATTTTCAAATTTAAATTCAAAACTCAAATTCAAATTTCTAAGTTGGTATTTACCAAGCTGACAAGATAGAGGAGAGCAAAGCAGTTTATGGTAACACTGCTTACACCTGCTGACAAAAGTGTGGTGTCAAACTAAGAATGAATCCTGAGACTTAGAGGTTTCTCCAACAGGGACTAAGATGTTGGTGACAGCACGTCATTTGGTACATTCACCTCAAACTGACAAGAAAGAATCACTTTTTAAAGTTAGTATCATAGCTCAGAATCTAGTGAAGTAGGATGGCAGAAGGAATTTAAGCCTCTTTTCAGGAATGACTTTTTTATCTTGTGATTCAAAACAGAAAAGAGTATGGGGTTGGGGATACTTGTAAATGTTTATAGGATCTCCCCTCAGCCTTCTCTACTGCAGGCTGAGCAGGCCCAGCTCTCTGAGGCTTTCCTCATAGCAGGGATGCTCCAGGCCCTCAGTAGCCCTTTGCGGGACTCGCTCCAACATGCCCGTATCTCTCTTGTCCTGCGCAACCCAGTGCTGGACACAGTGCTCCAGATACAGCCTCACCAGGGCTGAGGGGAAGGGTTTGACCTGCTGGCAATGCTCTCCCTCGTGTAGCCCATAAGCGCACTGACTTCAATGAGGAGTGAGCTCAGGCTGAATGGCCTGTAGTTCACTGGCTCCTCCTCCTTTTTTGGAGGACTTGGACATCTGCTTTCTTCCAGTCCTCAGGATCCCAACGATCCTGACAGGTCCCAATGATCTCTTTGCAAGATCACTGAATGAGGCCTCGCAATGACAACACCAGCTCCCTCAGCCCTTTGTGTACCCCAGGGCCCACAAACTCCTGTATGCCTAGATTGCTTAAGGGATCCCTTATCTCTTCAATGATCCTCCTCCACTGAGGAGTATTTCTTTAACAGACTTTATGCCTCCTGTGCAGGGTCTAGGATTCCTGARGGCTAGTCTTGTCAATAAAGACAGAGGCAAAGGTGGCATCCAGTGTCTCTGCCTTTCCTGTACCGTTTGTCAGCAGAGCCCTTGCACCATGCAGCAGCAAGACCACACCTCCCCTCATCTTTCTTTTGTTGTAGATCTATGTAAAAGACAATTTCTTGCAGTCCTTGACATCCCTTGCAATATGAATCTCCAGATATCCAGACAGTCCTTGCCTCCCTAGCCTCTCCTTCCTAAATGGCCTGTATCCATTGATCATAGTACTCCGACAGCCTGTATTCATCCATCAGAGTGCTCCAGCCCCATGTCTGTAACTGCAGAGAGATCAGCATCCTGCAACTGCACTCAGATCTCTSATTCATCCTGTTCATTTCCCAAGCTGCAGACATTTGTGCACAGGCACTTGGGCCGATTTCCCAAGACTGGGGCAAGAGGTCTCCCTATAGTCTTGCCTTCTAGGCACTTCCTTGCATGCCTCAAATGCTAAAGTAGCCCCACTTAGGCTACTCTTCTACTGCTTATTATTCAAAAGCAACTATTTAGTTGATTGGGTGGTTCCCATAATTCTCCCCTTCCCTCATCATCATTTCAAGCCCTCCTTAACAGGTTGACCGGACTGTTGSCAAAGATGCTCATGCCGGCCTTAGTGATATGGATCCCATTCCTGCCAARCAAAAAGGATCTTCAAACAGGGCCTCACTGGCAGGATCAAGGAGAAAACTGCCTAGGCCCTATAACGCTCCCCCACTCCCCTCAGGCTCTGCAGTCCCATGTGATCCATTAAAGTTCCCTTGGCTGAATTGTTGATGCCCACGGGGAAGAGCAGCAAGGGGGAATTGTGAGAAGGGCAGATSAACTTGGCCCGTCTCTCCACCACATGCTAGACTGTCCTGACGACTGCAGCTCTCCTGACAACAGAGAGGGGCACATTGTGTGCAGTTACAGGGCCATGATCTCATTGCAATTACTGAGACACGATGGGACAGCTCCCATGACTGGGATGTGGCCATGGAAGGCTTTGGACTTTTCAGGAGAGGCAGGGCAGGAAGGCAAGGTGGTGGAGTTGTTCTTTATGTGACAGAGCAACTTGAATGTATAGAGCTCAGCATAGGGGAGGATCAAGCGTGGGTAGAGAGCCTGTCGGTGAGGATTAAAGGGCAGGCCAACAGGGACAACACTGTCATGAGAGTTTACTACAGGCCTCCTGACCAGGATGAGGAAGTGGATGAGGCCTTTCTACAGGCAGCTGCAAGAAGCCTCCCAATCACAGGCCCTGGTCCTCCTGGGGGTCTCCAACCACCCTGATATCTRCTGAGAAAACCACACAGCCAGAAACAGACAGTCCAGGAGGTTCCTGCAGAAGATTGCAGGTGGTTCTTGAGGCAACGAGGCAACAAGGGGCGCTGCTAGACCTGATACTAACAAACAGAGATGGTCTAGTGGGAAATGTGAGGGTTGGGGGCAGTCCTGGCTGCAGTGACCATGAGATGTTGGAATTCACCATCCTGMGTGGAGGAAGCTGCGCGARAAGTAGGAYTGCAACCCTGGACTTCAAGAGAGCCGACTTTGACTTCTTCAGGGAGCTCCTTGGAGCAATCCCCTGGGCCACGGTCCTAGGAGGAAAGTCGGTCCAGGAGAGCTGGCTATTATTCAAACAGCCTTCACTCTGTCTCAGCCCATTTGACCAGGCCACCTGCACCCTGCCCTTTCTGGAAAAGGTCATGCCAACATCCAGAGAATACAGAGCCCCRCCGATCCTATCCCCCTTGGAAGCCAGTGTCCCAGAAAGGCCACGAAGGAAGAAGCCAAGGAAGAAATGTGTGACCTCCCTGCACAGCTAGCACTAGCTGCCTCTTTTATTCTCATGGCCTTTTTGGGTCCTCTTGCCCTTGCTTGGGGCTYGTGCTTGGCTCCTCCCACAGGGTCCTCATGGCTGGATGTAAGGATGTTGTGACCATCGTGAGAGCCTCAAGCGTCCTGGCCGTTGGTCTGGCYCTGTGCGGCCTGAGCGACTGCTGCTCTCAGGAGCTGATTCGGAGTCAGAGGATGATGTTGACTCTGGCTGGCTGCTGCTACTCGTATCAGCTGAGTCTGACTCTACAGAGGAGCCTTCCAGGGAGCAGGAGGACGAGCCCAACTCCTGTTGTGTCCTGCTGGTGGTGCTGGTGCTGGCAGTGGTGTTGGTGCTGGCAGTTGTTGTGGTACTGGCAGAGGTCCTGGCACTGGTGCAGGTGCCAACCAGCTCCGACTGATCGCTGGGGGCTGCAAGGGCAAGAGCAAGGTGAGCACCATGGCCCCAAGGCCCCGCAGCCAGAGAGGCTGCCGCAGCATCCCCAGCTCTCGCAGGGGCAGAGACGCTCTGGAGTCCCCACAAACTTAGACATTTTTTTTCCTATTAGTTGGTTGTTTCTTGGGCTATTTTATTTGCAGTGTATTGTGACTAAGTGGAATCAGAGAGTCACACAATCATAGAATGGTTGAAGTTGGAAGGTACTTCTAGAGATCATCCAGTCTTAACCTACCTCACTATCCACTCATCTAACACACACTTTCTGAGCTTCCCTATGAGGATGCTATGGGAGATGGTATTGAAAGCCTTGATCAAGTCAACGTAGACAACATCCACATCTCTCTCCTCATCCATGCAGCCAGCTAATCTATCATAGAAGGCTATCAATCAGGTTGGTCAAACACCACTTCCCCTTGGTGAGTGCATGCTGATCACATTTTTTTCCTTGACATGCCTACTGAGAGCCTCCAGGATGAGCTGCTCCATCAGCCTTTCAGGGATGGAGATGAGACTGACAGGCTGTATTTTTCTAGCTCCTCTTTCTTGTTCTTTTTGAAGACTGCAGTGGYACTGGCTTTCTTCCAGTCCTCCAGCACCCCTCTTCTTCTCCAGGACCTTTCAAAGATGATGGAGAGTGGCCTGGCAATAATGCTCACCACTTCTCTCATCTCTCACATATGCATATCCTGCGCAATCGGCGGAGTCGTACTCTCTCCAGCTTTTCTCTCTTCTCTCTAGCCTCTGTAGTTCATGAGAACTAGTGTTAGCAGCAAAGACTGAAGTGAAGAAGCGCCTTCTCAGTATCCTCCGTCACAAAGGAACCCATCCCATTCAGCAGCGGGGCCACATTTTCCCTAGTCTTCCTTTATCTGCTGATATATCTATCAGTCTTGAACTCCAAGATGTCATGGCCAGTGCAACYAAGACTGCGCTCTGCCTTCATGTTTCCAAGAAGAATATCCCTGTTCCAGAAGCACCCCTCTCCTTGCTGGCATGTTACGTGCTCCCTTCAGGTCTTTGTGACCACTGAGTCTTCTCTTCTCAAGGCCAAAGAGGCCTTTTATCTTATGAGAGACATTCCAGTGGCTTAATCATTTTATGTGTTCTGGGAAAGAGGTTTGTGGGCAGAAAGGATAGGGAAATCCTCAACTCAGCTAATGCTTTGGTTCCCCAAACCAGCTAATCCCCTGCAGTGCTGACAGCAGGACAGCCCCAATTTCCAATGTCCCTGCCCTGTGATGGCTCTTGCAGAGCCCTGAGCCTCCCCAAACGCCGCTCCCCTTGCAGCCCTCTCCCCATACGAATGTTTTCCTAAGACAGACACCCATGTATTCAAACGTCCCTTGCTTCTCAGCTCACAGGCAACAGCCTTCACTCTGTCTCACCCYGCGTGGCCAGAGCACCTGCACCCAGCCATTTCTGGAATAGGTCACAGCCCCGCTGATCCCRTCCCCCAAAACAGTGTCCAAGAAAGGCCCAGAAGGAAGGAGCCAAGGAAGAAATGTGTGACCTCCCAGCATGGCTGACATTAGCTACCTCTTTTATTCTCATGGCCTTTTTGGGTCCTTGTGCCCTTGCCTGGGGCCTGTGTTTAGCTCCTCCCACAAGGTCCTTTCTGCTGGATGTAAGGATGTTGTAACCATCGTGAGAGCCTCAAGTGTCCTGGCTGTCTGTCTGGCCCTGTGCGGCCTGAGCGACTCGGAGTCAGAGGATGATGTTGACTCTGGCTGACTGCTGCTACTGGTATCAGCTGACTCTCCAGCGCAGCCTTCCAGGGAGCAGGAGGACGAGCCCAACTCCTGTTGTGTCCTGCTGGTGSTGCTGGTGCTGGCAGTGGTGCTGATGCTGGCAGTGGTGTCAGATACAGCAGTGGTGCTGGCACTGGCGCTGGTGCCGGTGCTGGCAGCAGTGCTGATGTCAGCAGTGGTGCCAGTGGTGGTGCTGGTGCCAGCAGAGGTGCTGGTTCTGGACCTGGCGCTGGTGCCGACCAGCTCTGACTGAGCGCTGGGGGCTGCAAGGGCAAGAGCAAGGTGAGCACCACAGCCCCAAGGCCCCGCAGCCAGAGAGGCTGCCGCAGCGTTCCCAGCCCTCGCAGGGGCAGGGACGCTCTGCCAGTCCCTTGTGGAGCACCTGTGGCCAGGCCTTGCCTGCAGCCTGGCCTGAGYGTGCGGGGACCTGTGCGCTTGGCCTCTCACCGGGACCCAGGCCAGCACACTCGTCACACTCCCAGGTGTCAATGGCAGTGACCAAGGCCGAGCAGCGCTGATGGGTTCCTTTGGAGGCACATGAGGAGCACAACAGCAGCTCCCAGGGCCTGTGGAAGCAAAGGTGGTGCTGGCGCTGACACTTGTGCCAGGAAGGCAGCCATGGGCAAAGGCAGCGGGCCTGGGCAGTGCCTGGGCGAGATCTTGTGCTAAGTAAGTGCCCTGCGTGCCCCTGCCCTCCCAGAGCCCTGAGTGAGGCCAAGAGCCCCAGCTGTACCCAGCAGCACCCTCCACTGTTTGAGAGACCTCTTGGTCAGMACGAKCAGGGGCATCCCTCCTGCCCGCGCAGCTCTGCATCCCYGTGCCAAAGGTATGTCCCTTTCCCTGTGCCCAGCCCCACAAGAGGTGAGGTCCCTCTCCCTCCTGGCAGGGCCTGCAGAGAGGTTCTGCATCCTACAGCATCCGCTGCCATACAGGCAGTGGTGACGTTGCATTGGGGACGTGACGATGAGAGCTCTATAAAGGACTTCACAAACAATATGATCTGCATGATCTCAGGTACATCCCGTTCAAATGTCCATTAACTTGCAAGAATTTCCCAACAGCGACGTAGCCGCCTTCCTCCGCCTGATGCCTGCCTTGCCTGGAAAGGCACCGGCTGGCGTCGCACCGGCTGTGCCTCTCGTTTAAATCCTCGCAGGCCCCTTCCTCCTCCCAGGCCTGTGTCCTGCGGGAGGAGAGAGGGAACATCCTGAGGCCCTCGTGCATGGCACTGCAGGCAGATGCAGCACCTCCCTGCTCTCCTCCTGTCTCTGCGTCCCACTTGGGAGCCCATGGGAAGCCAGGGAGCAGGCGTGCAGCAGCCATGGGGGCCAGCAGAGCCTCGYGAGCCCTTGGCCGTGCACAGCTCTCGGGCTCTTGTGTCTCATGAGCTCTGCAGCCGCGCAGCAGCAGCCTGCCTGAGTGGGATGAAGATGCCCATTCTGAGCATTTCAAGGACAAACTTTCTCTTGTTATTGCAGTGGGGGCAGCAGAAGCAGGATCTGCCAGCACTCACTGCCTGTCCCTGCAGGACAGACACAAGCAGGGTGAGCAGGAGGCCGCTGCTGGGCACCAACAGGGCAAATGGGGCGAGGGCAGGGYCTCCTACCCGGATGCAGGCGCGGTGGAACCAGGCGCCTTTGCACGCTGGGCACACCGTGGTGGTGTRTGATATTTGCTCCTCCACCAGCTCCGGGCAGATGATGCAGGTGGTGTCCGGCTCTGGCTGTGCCTGCACTGCCTGCTCTGGCCGGTGCTCCCAGCAGAAGGACGTGCGGTGAGGATGGCAGAGACAGCTCAGGTCGGGAAGGACCAGGGCRCTCCAGGGAGGTGGAGAGGAGGGCAWAGGGCCACAGAGGAGCCCTCYGTGGCTGGGCTCTGGCAGCTGCTCACMGGAGTCGCTGCGGGGCAGCCGGGCCGCGTCCTCAGCTCTCTGGCCCGCACTGGAACGAGGGGCATCAACTGCACAAAGCTGCTGAACAGACACTGTGTACCTTCATCCAGGTCAYGGATGAAGTTGAGCAATAGTGGATCCAGGATTGACCCTCGAGGAACACATCTGCAAGCCTCCAGTTATGTCACTGGTCACAACCCTCCGAGCTTGGCCAATTGGCCACTTCTCAGCTGCCTCCTCTATCCTTTTGTGCCCACTTCTCCATCCTGCAGTTCCTCAGCTTCCTAAAAGGAGACAGCTCTCCCTCATGCAGCCCACATTACTGTTGGCCTTCTGGGCCACAAGGGCACATTGCTAGTTCATGATCCACTTGTTGGCCACCAGAACTCCCAGGTTCTTCTCTTCAGGGCTGCTCTGCAGCAGCAGAGTCTCCAGCCTGTGCTGGTACAGGGCTCATTTCTGCCTGGGTGAAGGACTCAGCCTGTCACGGTCCCTGAGAATGACAGCACAGACCTCTGATGTTTCAGCCACCCCTCTGGTCTTGTATCATCAGCCAAGTTGCTGAGCAGGCACCGTGTTCCTTTGTTTAGGTCCCTGATGAAGAAGTTGATCAGTAGTGGATGCAGGATTGACCCCCAAGGAATATCTACAAGCCTCCAGTTGTTTCACTAAGCARAACCCTCTGAGCTCGGCCAATTGGCCAGTTCTCAGCTGCCTCCTCTATCCTCTTGTGCCCATTTCTCCAACCTGCAGCTCCCCAGCTTCCTGAAGAGACAGTGTCAAAAACCTTTCCAAAGCTGAAGTAAACAACATGCGCTGCGCTCCCCTCATCTAGCCAGGCAGGCATGCCACTAGAGAAGGGAATCGGCTTGGTTAAGCCGGCTTTGTCCTTGGGGAATGCATTGGAAGTGGTATATGCAGGGTGAGCTGCTCCTTCGCCTTTTGAGGGACAGAGCTCAGGCTGACTGACCTGTAGTTCACTGGATGCTCCTCCTTGCCTTTTTGGAGGACTTGAGGGACATCGGCCTTCTTCATGTCCTCAGGCAGCTCTCATGATTCCCACTGCCTTTCCCGTATGCTTTGTCAGCAGGGCCCTTGCCCCATGCAGCAGCAAGGCCACACCTCTACTCATCTTGCTTTTGATACTGATTTATGTAAATGACAACTACTTGTTGTCCTTGACCTCCCTTGCCATATAAATCTCGAGATGGGCCTCGGTCTTGCTAGCCTTCATCCCTGCATACTTGGACATTGCTGTGTTATCTTCCCGGTTATCCGTCCCTGATTCCATGTCCTGTACACTTGGGTATTTTCAGAAGAAATGTTTGATGAGAGAAAATCCTGAATCTTAAATTCTGCCAAGAAAGAAATATATTTCTCCTCTACTTTTGAGAAGCTAACTCTAGATTTAGAATCTAGAAGTTGAGTCTAGACTCCTACATAATTTTTGAAGAAGGAATCACAGAATCACAGAATGTTTAAGGTTGGAAGGGACCTCTAGAGATCAGCTAGTCCAACCCCCTGCTCCGGCAGGGACAACCAGAGCACGGGGCACAGGGCGGCATCCAGGTGGGTTTGGAAGATCTCCAGAGAAGGAGACTCCACAGCCTCTCTGGGCAGCCTGTGCCAGGGCTCTGACACCCTCACAGGAAAGCAGTTCCTCTTCCTGTGTTTCAGCTTGTACCCATTGCCCCTTGTCCTGTCACTGGCCCCAAGAACAGTTTGGCCCTGTCCTCCCAATGTTTTCCCCTCAGGTACTTATGCATATTGATCAAAGCAGCTCCCAATTTTCTCTAGGCTAAGCAGGCCCAGCTYGCTTAGTCTTTTCTCATAAGATAGATGCTCCAGTCCCTTAATCATCGTTGTCACTCTGGGATGGAGTCTCACTAGAAGCTCCATGTCCCTCTTATCCTGGGGACCCCAGAACTGCACACATCTAAGTGCACCTTCTGCACAAACTAGGGCCAAAATTCAGCAAAATAAACCAGCATGGTATTGGAAATACTCCTGGAGTGCTGGAGGATAAAGTTGAGCTGAAATTGGTGCTGCTCCTCTTCTTCTTTGACCTCTTTGTAAGGGAGTAAAGGTAGAAGCTGGGGCAGTACAGTCCATTTTTGGTCAATTAGTGTGGTTCAGCTGTGTTGTATAACCACACAATAGAGATACAATTTGGTGCCTGCTCTGAGTGCCAGCTGTTACTGAAGGAGATAATCCTAAATTCACCGATCTGATGAAAAAATACTTCTTGGTGAGCCTACATTAAATTGCGTGATGGTTAGATCCAGCTCAAGGGAAGCTGCAGAAATGTATGTATGGGCATGGTTGTGAAGAACAGAACTGCTCCTTTTAGTGGCAACCTCCAATTAGGTCATGTTAGCATGATATGAGATCTTCCTCTTACATTGCTTTCGAAAGAGACGAAAATAAAACTCAAAAAAAAAGTTAATATTGAGTTATATCAGCAGAGTGATCTAACTTAACTTTGAACTGTAGAACAGCTTGTGCTGACACAGAGAGAGATAAAAAAGTGCCCTGAGAGGCAGAGCACAGGGGAAATCACCTCTTCCGGTAGCAGTGTCTTAGAATGACTGATTCTGACCATGGAGATGCTCCTAAGAATGGGGTTTCCAAATGACAGAAGGATTTTTCAACAGTTTGTAGTAACCAGCTGAACAAAATCATGCAACTTAAAGTGTTTACTTTTTTTTTTCTTTTTTTAAGCTAAATGTTTTCACTGACCCCACAAGTGGGTGAATTTATAGAAGGATGGGAGGTTGACAGACTATGGCAGAGTGGCAAAGAACATGGAAGTCCAGAAGCCTATTCAGCAAGCTTTACTTTCAGAATATTAAAATGTGAAACTATGGATTTTCTACACTAGCTAGTGATGCACAAATGAGGATGCACCTCAACAACCCTCCATTCTTACAGATTGTGGCAATGCTGTTCCCACAGTTTCCCTGTACTGAACAGTGCAAAGTATGGTAAGATACAAAACCCACGAGGTATGGATGCTACAGCATGGGGCAGGGCTTTTTTCTGACAGAGGCTACCTCAGAAATATTGCACGTTTAGTCTCAGACCACATTAATAAAGCAAATATTGCAATAAAGTGAGTCATGTTTGGGTTTGTTTATTTTCCCAGTGCATATACAAGTTATGTTTACACTATATTGTAGTTTATTAAAATGTGCGACAGTGTTATGTCTAAAAAACAATGTACATACCTTAATTAAAAAATACAGCCTCAGTGTTGATAGCTGCAGACTGATGAGAGTGATGAAGGATGAAGCCTGTAATGGCTGTGGTAATTTCTTAAAATAAAACAGCAGTGAAGTTTGCTACATTGATTGACTCTCCCTTTCATGAAGGACTTCTTCTCTGCAACATGTGATGCTGGTTGATAGCAATTCAACCACAGAAAAACTTCTTTCAAGATGGGAGTCAATCCTCTCAAAGCCTGCGCTGCTTCATCAGCCATGCTTATGTAATGTTATAAATCCTTTGGTGTCATTTCAACAGTGTTCACAGCATCTTCACCAGGAGTAGATTCCTTCTCAAGAAACCACTTTCCTTGCTCATCCACCAGATGTAACTCCTTGTCTGTTAAAGTCTTACCTTTAGTCACACCTTCAGGTTCCACTTCTAATTCCAGTTGTCTTGCTATTTTCACATGTGCAGTTACTTCCTCCACTGGCATCTTGACCTCCTCAAAGTCATCCATGAGGACTGGAATCAACTTCTTCCAAACTCCTGTTAATGTTGATATTTTGACCTCCTTGTATGAATCACAAATGTTGTTAATGACATCTAGAACAATGAATCCTTTCCAGAAAGTTTTCAATTTTCTTTGCCCAGATCCATCAGAGCAATCACTGTCTATAGCAGCTATAGCCTTATGAAATCTATTTCTTAGTAAGACCTGAAAGGCAAAATAACTTCATGAAAACAACATTTATCTCATTGTGTGTCCCCATGAGAGCTTTTGGGTGCCAGGTGCATTGTCACTGAGCAGTAATATTTTGAAAGGAATCTTTTTTTTTTTTTCTGAGCAGTAGGTCTCAACCACAGGCTTAAAATATTCAGTAAACCATGTTGTAAACAGATGTGCTGTCACCTAGTACGTGTTCCATCTATAGAGCACAAACAGAGTAGATTTAGCATAATTCTTAAGGGCCCTAAGATTTTCAGAATGGTGCATAAGCATTGGCTTTAAGTTAAAGTCACCAGCTGCATTAGTCTCCAACAAGAGCCAGTCTGTCCTTTAAAGCCAGGCACTGACTGTCCTCTCTAGCTGCAAAATACCTAGTGGCATCTTCTTTCAGTATAAGACTGTTCCATCTACACTGAAAATCTGTTTGTTAGTGTAGCCAAATTCAGCAATTACCTTGTTTAGATCTTCTGGATAACTTGCTGTAGCTTCTACATCAGCACTTGATGCTTCTTCACCTTACACTTCTACGTTCTAGCTTCTTTCCTTAAACCTCATAGTTTCAAAGTTTTCTTCTGCAACTTCCTCACCTCTTCCAGACTTCTTAGAATTGAAGAGTTAAAGCTTTGCTCTTGATTAGGCTTTGGCTTAAGGGAATGTTGTGCTTGGTTTGATCTTTCTGTCCAGGCCACTGAAACTTTCTCCATGTCTGCAGTAAGGCTGCTTTCACTTTCTTATCATTTGTGTGTGCTGCAGTAGTACTTTTAATTTCCTTCAAGAGCTTTTCCTTTGCATTCACAGTTTGGCTAATGGCTTGGTGCAAAAGTCCTAGCTTTTGGTCCATCTCGGCTTTTAACTTGCCCTCTTCGCTAAGCTTCATCATCTCTAGCTTTTGATATAATGTGAGAAGTGTGAGGCTCTTCCTTTTCACTTTCCCCAGGGACCATGGTAGGGTTATTGATTAGCCTAATTTCAAAATTCTTGCATCTCAGGGAAGAGAGGGGCGCGAGGAGGGGGAGAGACACACTGGGAGCATCCCACCCCTGGAGCAGACAGAACGCACACGACATTTATTGGTTGCTTTCTATCTGACGTGGGCACAGGACGTGGCACCCCAAAACATTTAAATTATAAATATCAAAGATCACTGAGCACCCTAACAGATATAATATTAATGACAAAGTATGAAATATGTGAGTATTACCAAAACATGACACACAAAGTGAGCATGTGCTGTTGGAAAAGAAGGTTGCTGCTAGACTTGCTTTATGCAAGGCTGCCACAAACCCTCAATTTGTAAAAAAAATGAAGTATCTGCAAAGTGCAATAAAGCAAAACACAACAAAACAAGGTATTCCTCTATAGACCTCTATTTAACCTTTCAAAAAACATTAAAAAAAAAACAGTTGTGTTTAGAAGAACTGCCAAGGTTTGGTACTATTTCTTTACATCAAACAGCAAAACAAGGCATGCACAGTGTTCCTCTGTAATGATTTTCAAAACTTTCCAGTTTCACCAAGACTGAAACTGCTGCCAGAGCTTCCTGATGAACTGAATGACACCCACACCATTCAGTGTGCAAGACTGGCTTCCAGTGTTAAAGCTATGATATTTCTCACAGTGCCTAGTGAATAAATATTTGTAATAAATAATAAATAATAAATAATAAATAATAAATAATAAATAATAAATAATAAATAATAAATAATAAATAATAAATATTTGTAGTGGTTGCATGATGATACAGTTCATAGAGTTGAAGTTTCAAGGATTATTCTCTCTGAAATTTAACAAAAAATGATTTCAATATAATTATAAAATAATTCAACATCTGTTCATTCATTCATTTCCATTCATTTGAAAGGAAAGTGGAAGGGGGGCAGAAGTTTCAAGTAGGGGTACTGAGGAGCTGATTATGAACATATGCAAACATGCCATGACTTTGTCAACCGACTGTATTCCTGAAAAGAACTCGTGTTTTGACCTACCTATCAGTATACCTCTGCCAGTCCCAGAGAAGGTTCTGCCAGCATTTGCTCTCATGGTGTCTTGCACTGTTCATAGTGAAACAAGAGCATTTAGGGTTTTTTTCCTCATGTTTACAGCACTGTCATTAATAAAACAGTTGTCAGATTTTGTTAACCCTGTTTTCATGGGCTWATTGCTTGATCTATTTAATGTCTATCTGTATGCTCCACAGTTCTCTCCCTGCTAGCTCAACAACTGCTTTGAAGTATTATGGGAGCTCTTGAACATAGGGGTCCGTGTTTTGGTCTGTGTTCATTGTGGATGAAAGAAATCCACAGGACAGGGGGAAAGCAGATGGTAGCTTCCACTGCCCTGCTTTCTGGCTCTTGGGAATCAAGCAGAGAATGTGAACTGTAATCCAATTAACTAGCACTTTGAGGCAATAACTGGGAAATAAGAAGAAACCACAAGTAGGGCCCAGCAGGACAGAGAAAACAAAACAAAATTAAAAAAAAAAAAAAAGTTCAATGGGCACATCACAATACAGAACAACAGAAGGCAAAACCACCATCATTTGTACTGGTAAGTTAATTCTGCTACTC
>NW_020455823.1:0-27500 GCF_003342845.1 Nothoprocta perdicaria
GATATGATTAATATGTATAAGTTCAGGAAGGGAGAATGCAGGGAGGAAGGGGACAGACTGTTCTCACTGGTGGCCAGCGATAGGACGAGGGGTAATGGCCACAAGCTGGAGCATAAGAAGTTCCGTCTCCAGGTGAGGAGGAACTTCTTTACTGTTAGGGTGACAGAGCAGTGGAACAGGCTGCCCAGGGAGGTTGTGGAGTCTCCTACCCTGGAGGTCTTCAAAACCCGCCTGGATGCCACCCTGTGCCACATGCTGTAGGTGTCCCTGCTTGAGCAGGAAGGTTGGACTAGATGATCTGTAGAGGTCCCTTCCAACCTTAAATATTCTGTGAATCTGTGTGATTCTGTGAATCTGTGTACTACTGAGGTACCACTGAGAGAAAACTATGGGAATAGGACTTAGACTAAACAGGGGGAGTACCGCTGAGGGTAAACAAGGGGAGGGGAGTAGGACTGTGGGTAAACAGGGGATTAGACCTGAGGGTAAATGAATTTTTAAAAGGCAGGTTACATTTTATGAAATTATCTTATAGTTTATTGCAATCTTAGACGTTACAGAAAAATGCCCTTAATTTTCTTTCCTTTTTTCCAAAACTTTTCTTCTTTCTTGGTGAAATATTATGAAAAGAAGTAGGATTGTTTTGAGTTATGTCATCAGAAGGAAAACATCATCCTTGTTTAGGATATCTCCTGCAGTATTTGAGAGCTGTTGCCCTCCCTGCTTCGTAGCAAGGTCATTTCTGTCAATATCATCCAGATGTCTGTTCTCTGCGTCTGTCTAAGCATGTTTTTTTCCAGAGAACAGGGCCTAACCCTGGTGCCTTCACATCCTTGTTTATTGCCTCTTATTCTCCTCCCACTGCTTTTCAGTGCTTTTTTTTTTTTTTTCTTGATTCAGTTCTCCAATTTCATCAGTTTATAGAATTCCATCAGTTTATCTCAGAAAGGATACAAAGTGTGTAGGCTCACTCCAAAGTACTGCTACTTGATTTTTCCTGTTATAACTATGTTTGAGGTTTTTTTTATATATTCATACCTGTTGTCTTAAGCAGTGTTTTGATATGGAGAAGGCACACAAAGTCAGACTCTAAGTGAGCTTGCCATGTATTCTCGTGAATATCTACTGAGCAGGAGTAGGGTGAGGGTAAAGAGTGATTTGGAGATCTTCCAAATCCACCTGGATGCGACCCTGTGCCATGTGCTCTTGGTGTCCCTGCTTGATCAGGGGGATTGGACTCAGCTATTGGACTCAACCTCAACTATTCATGAGTTTGTGAATCTGTGAATTTTACCTGGCTTCTTATAGCATATTTTTCAACAGCCTCCAGGATGTTCCTATGCTTCTTTGGTTTTGTATATTTTATTTTATGAATTTCTGTTTTTTTTTTCTGTTTTGTTTTGACCAGTTACATAATTCTTACATAGGTTTCTTTATTAAAATTGTGTATGTCACACTGAAATAGGTCCTGGGCCCCTCTGCAGACTATATCCAGAATAGCTTCTTTTCATTTGGTCTGCAAGGCTAGTTTTCTTAGGAAGAAGTCAACTATCGGCTCCAGGAAATATATTTTTCACCTTATTTACTGATGCATAAAAGCACTTCTGGTTTTCCTCTATTTCTTAGTACTGGCCAGACAGGTCAAGTAGCTCTGCAGGTGGTCCAGTTTGCCTTCCTTGTTTATTCCTTATTGAAATTGTGATGTTTATTTCCCTCTTTTAGAGGTGTATTGAACAATAGCCGTATCCACCTTGTGTGTTGTATTAGTCCAAACCAGGTGCCATACCTATATTTTTTTTTCCAATTTCTAGATTAGAAAAGAATATGGTATTAGAAAAGTATTAGCTTTCAGTGACATCTTGTGAGATCTGTTCCCTTTGCATCCAGCAGAACAGAAACTTTGCAGTTGTCTCAGAARTGACTAAAGTTGCCTTTCAATCCAACAGTTGAATATCCACAGCTGCTACCTGCTTCTTCCTCTTCCTTCTGGCACAGGAGCAGGGTTGATGCAAGGAAATACTATCAGAGGCATAAAAATAAATGCCAGGAATTAAATTTTTGTAATCTTTTTTTTTTTTTTTTTTTTGTAACTTTTTACAGAATTAAGAATGCTTGAGCTCATTTCTATCTTCTCTGAATATTTCATATCTGCAAAATTCCAGCAGAGACGAATTAAGGATTTCCGATCATGTTTTACTTCTGTAGATCAGATAAGCACCAGTTGTATCTTTGTTGCTTATGCAACAAGCCCCTACCTAAGAAACTGTAAGGTTCCTTGGTTTTCATCTGTACATCTCATCTATTCTCAGTATGTTACAGTGAAATCCTAGTATAGTAATTGTCCAAAATAGTTAGCAGAATGCTAGATTTTTTTTTTTATCTATCACTACAGAATTCTGTAATATTTCTCTGTCAGGGTTGCCCTTCTTCTCTGTGGCCACCTGATGAGTGAGAAGTTAAAACATGAGGTTTCCCAAGCAGCATGAACTGCAATTCCTGCAAATTCACATGCCATTACCAGATATATTATCTGTGAACATTTCTGAAATGTGCATATATCAGAAAAACATGCTCTATATGGAAGGAAAAAATGCTGTTTTAAAGAAAAAAAAATCCCACTGTAAACAGTAGGAAATGACAAATACTCTCAGGACATATTTATGTATCCAAAACAATATCAATTATTAAAGCGAAAGGGGAAAAAAACAAAATTTAACTAAAAGTAATGCAGAGTGTTTAATAGATTTGTTTAAGAGTCATAAACAAATAACCCATGAATACTTAAAACAGTTAGTGATGCAGGAAGCAGACACCCAGAAGATTTTATTAAAGATTCAAACATTTATGAAGTGTGCTCTAGAGGTTAGAGTAGGGGGCTGACAGTCACAACTGCCTCATTTCCCTGCTCTGCTGCATGCCTTTCCCTAAGTCAGTTAAACACCATGTGTGCTGGTGTATTTGTATTACAGTGGTGTATTACAGTGGTGTATTACACCATCATTTTGCACTTGCAGAGCTCTGCACCTGAGCTTTGATGAGCAGGTGCTAGTTTCAGGCTAAAGACAGGTTACCTTCTGGTCTCACAGCAGTCCATAAAACTATAAAAGGTCACTGTTATAGTGAGATTCTGGGATGTCTCTGTGATGTGAGCTAGCTAAGTCAGAGAGTAAATAGAAAGGTTGAACAATTTCKTTATATTTTCCAGCTACCTCTTCCCTTTCCTGTTATCCTAATCCTTATCCTATCACCATTCTTATCATTTTGATCACAAGAGGCAAGTGTAAATCACACTATACATCTGTGAGTTGTTGAAACTAGGACATAGGCTTTGAGGCCTTTTGTACGTTCATTGGCTTGACCAAGACAGCAGTCCTAGAACTCATTCCAAATCATATAACAAGAATAAAGTAAAATAAAAACTGAAGGAGGCCCACTACCTCAGGAAGGTTTGGAGCATTTTCTTTATAATGAAGAAGGAATAAGAAATTGCAGGTGTAACAGAAAAAGAAGAATTCCAGTGAACTGTTATTTGTATATAAGACTGATAGCATGAAATTTTCATAATACAAACTTTCAGGAGTCTCGATAAACACTTCCCTCCTTTATTATATCCGAATAAACATTCTTCTATAATGCCCTTCACAAAAAGCTCAGTCTTAAACTCATGAATTGGCCTGGTAGCTGGCCTGGGAATGGGATCTCAGTAGCGGGGAGACAGAAATTAGGCAGGTGTTGGGAGAGAAAATCAGCTGCAGTGCATTACTACTGAATTTTGGGAAAATGGAGAATGGGGGAGAAAGAAGACACTAGTGTTACCATCCCTTGTTCAGCATTTTGTCTTCTCTGAATGATGCATGGTTCTTCTAAGGCATCATACAGGATATGAACTACACGTCATATAGCATATGAACTACACATATTCTGTGTCTTAACAAAGCTTGGTGCTGCACTAACCTCTCTCTCTAACCCTCTCCCAAGGGTTCTTATGTTCTTATGTGATGTGCTCAGGGAGATGCAGAGGGTTGAGAATTAAACACTGGCTTTCTGCATCCTTGTTCAAAGTAAAAATTTTGTCTGTCTCCTTACTTAGCTTTTTCAGCCTCCCATTTGGTCTTCACAGGCAGTGAAGGATGTGAAGATTGTGGGAAATGGTCTCAGAGTTTTGGATGAATCCTTTACCCTCAGCTTTGGGTGAGTCATTTACTTACTTCACAGCTATCCTCTTCCTTTTGCTGCCTAGAGGCAGATACAGTCTAGGGGACCTTTTTCGTGGATTATTATTCTAGGGAACAAGATCCAGCCTTTGATTTGTTCAAAGGTATTGGAGAACCCCTTAAAGGATAAGGTCTGAAAAGGTGAGCATTCAGAGGTATATACATGTAAAGCTGATTCAGGTAGTGATTCCCACTAAATCTGAGTTTCTAACAAGAAAGATTGTTTTGTGGTAGCATCTCTGAGATATGGCACCTCATCTCTAAGTGCTTCTCAGACGAATGTGAAGTAGTAGCCTCAGAGAGCTTACAGCTCAAATGTGGGACCAGAGTCAACGAGCAAATAAGTTGTGGGATGAGAAGTGGCCCTACAAGGTAACAGTAATATAAAGGTGAAATAACAGTGACATAAAGCAATAACCACAACACCCTCGCTGCCTGGCCATTACCACCACTTGTTATGTGAATGTATCTTTGAAATGTGATTGCTTTTAAAATTAGGCAGTAAATGGTGGGCCTAAGACTGTCTTTATGAATCTGCTCCAGAGACAACCACTTGACTGCATTAAGAGTGTAGTCATTAGTCCTCTTGCAAGTTAATGGTAAAAAGTCAGCTCCATATCTCGTCCCAGCCCCATTTTCCCCCTAACTGCATCCAGAGAGGAGATTTTAGTACATTTCTTCTGTTTCCTTAGAAAACATCTTAAGGGAATATGACMAGCATGCATTTTTACTTTGAGAAAAAGGTAAAAGAGAACACAAATATCCCTGTTTTCTTGTAATCCAGATTCTAAGTAGATTTAATGGCCCTGTTAGAACTGAGCAAAATTAAGTCCTTATGAAACATGCTACAAAGTACCTTTGTAGATCTCATTTTTCAATAAAAAAAGGGTTTAGGTCATGTTGATCAATCTGCTACTTATTAGCACTTTGCCTTCAATAGGTCACCTTTCATAGTATAATATTCTGTTTTCATTAAACATTGAATTCAAAAAGGCTATATTTTTAGAATTCAGACAAAATATATAACTTATATAGTAAGCATAAAGATGAAGAAACACAAAACATTGAACTACAAAACTCTTACACAAATCTGTCAGATTCAATTCTTTTATTTTCTCTAAATGCTGTGATCATTACAGGAACAGATCATATTTTTTAAATGTGAAGTCTTAGGTGTAACATTTGTTAGGAAATGTCAGCCAGGAAAGCAGAAAAGMAAAAGGAAGAGCAATGAACAAAAATAATCAGAAATTGCAGACTTTGACATTTTCAATCTGGTCTGTATCTCAGAATCATACACACCAGAGGAAATAGAAAAATTAGTGTATGTAGATTTTTAATAGATAAAGCTATGTTAGATTTTGTATATTGGTTGTTTCTTTTTTTTCTTTGTTTCTGGCTTGCCGGAGGAATATTTCAGAATATTTCAGATATTTAAGGTTAGAAGGGACCTCTACAGATCATCTAGTCCAACCTTCCTGCTCAAGCAGGCACACCTAGAGCATGTGGCACAGGGTGGCATCCAGGCGGGTTTTGAAGACCTCCAGAGTAGGAGACTCCACAACCTCCCTGGGCAGCCTGTTCCACTGCTCTGTTACCCTAACAGTAAAGAAGTTCCTCCTCACCTGGAGACGGAACTTCTTATGCTTCAGCTTGTGGCCATTACCCCTCGTCCTATCGCTGGCCACCAGTGAGAACAGCTTGTCCCCTTCCTCCCTGCATTCTCCCTTCCTGAACTTATACATATTAATCATATCCCCTCTGAGCCKTCTCTTMTCCAGAGAAAAMAGGCCCAGCTCRCTCAGCCTCTCTTCATACGAGAGATGTTCCATTCCCTTAATCATCCTGGTTGCCCTTCTCTGGACCCTCTCCAGAAGCTCCACGTCCCTCCTATACTGGGGTGCCCAGAACTGAACACAGTACTCCAGGTGCGGCCTCACCAGAGCTGAGTAGAGGGGCAGAATCACCTCCCTTGACCTGCTGGCAACRCTCCTCCTGATGCAGGCCAGGATGCCATTGGCCTTCTTGGCCACGAGGGCACACTGCTSACTCATGGTTAACTTAGTGTCAACCAGGACTCCCAGGTCCCTCTCCGTGGAGGTGCTTTCCAGCAGGTCAAGCCCTAATATTTTTGATTAAAGGAAAAAAAATCCTCATATTTTAGGATGAAGCTACTCTAAGGCACAAAAGTGTCTATCTTCGCATTTTTAAAGGTTATATTTTTTGTTATCGTTTGAATTTTAATGCTTATGTCTATACCCTTAGTCCTTATCCTTCTGGGAGACACATTATATGGAAAAAAAGGAACCTCCTATTTCCTTCCGTGTAACAATGAAACAACACTTTTACCCTTCTACCTTAGAAAGGTCTCTATTCCTCTAGGATGACTACATTATTTGCCTTGACTAATCAACCCTCTTAACTGATGAGTCATATGCAGGTGGCTGCATTTGCATGGGATGCATTAATATACACTTCTTCACTTCTGACTAAAAGAAGTAACAGTAGACAGTGAAATCAATAGCCCTTGCCAGAAGACAGGAAAACTGTAATTCTCTACAGCTCTGTCTTGTGAGTGGAGCCTGGAAGCAGAAATCAGTGATAACTTCAGTCCTGGACGCCATAGAGAGAGAGGGAATTTTGAGCATCAGATCTTTTCCTGAATTCAGTGGTGTACATAGGTAATGCTTTTTTTGCATCAAGATAAATTCTTGAAAGCGGATGCGTCATTTYTCCCTTGTTAGTGCTCTAGCCACTATTTAAGGCCCCCCTTTTATTTTTCTTTTCTTTGTTTTTTTCWGTTTTTTTTCTTCAGGTTATCTTCAACTCCTTTCTGCATGTAATGCAAGAAAAGTACTATCATCCTAGTGGCATGTCTTTAGGTCACTGCCATGGGAATTCCTCAAGTATAGCTAAATGTGGCACTTTGGTCTTGAAAATCAGAAATCCTAAAAGAGACTGAGACTAAAAGAGACTGAGACATCCTTTGCACCCCTGGGACAGATACTGATTCCAAGTGTTGAAGTCAAGGTGAAAGGATCATATTCCTAAACCACAGAGAAGGAGGAGATTTCAGTGACGGCTCTCAGCAGTGGTCAGTGATCAGGACAGGTTGAAGAAGAAGATGTGAGGCAGGTCCTCCTTCTGACTGCTGCCAGTTTTGGTCTCAGATCTTCCCCCCTGACCATCTTCTCCAGAGTCTCTCCTGCACTGACTGTTGTGTTAGTTTATCTTTTATGTGAGTTTGTCTTTCTAGCAAGTGGATGTCCCAAAGCTGTATCCCTTTCCCCATATTAAGTTCATCCCAATGCCTAGTGTAAAGGCTTCAGTTCTTCCCCCCTTCTGCAGAAACCCACCTCCTCCTGCACCCTGGAAGTACACTCTTCCCTTTCATGTCCGTGTCCTGCTTCTTCTGCGATTACACAGACAACAAATAAACCTTGTGAAACTCATGAGTCAAATGGTGCCAAGAGTAGAAAACATCAGGATTGGCGGCTTAAACAGAAGTCAGTTTTAAAGTTGAGACTGGAACTGCTGCACTTCTCACTTTCATCTTCACTGCCGATTCCTCTTCCATCTCCATCTTCTGAAGGAGAACTTCGCCTTGCTTCGCTACACTTTTCATCTGTGTCACTTTCCTCTTTGTCTTGTTTTGGTCACTGCTTACATGTACTATATGAAATAGCTTGTGAAAGTTCAGATTAAATAGAGCTATCAAGTTTCCCTTGCTTAGAAAAGGAGTTCTTTAAGAAAGGAAAGGTAACAAGTCACCTTGGAATGACCTATCATTCTTCATTTCATCCTATTTTTTTCTTTATTTCTCCGGATTTCTTGTTCTTTTGTTCCAAATGTGTTGATGTAACTAGTCCATTAAAGATCAGCAGTTCATTGATTAAAGTTTAATTCATTTTCTGTAAAAAACAGAATGGGAGATTTTAAGGTAATTACAAATGCTACATCTTCTATTTAAATAAATACCATTCTCTAAGACAATATTGGCACAACAAAATAGGCAATGTTTACACATAAATAGCATAAAGAATATACAATGTAAATGATAAATTTGAGCACTACATTAATGCCTGTGTGACAAATGGGGAGCTGATTTATACAAGAGACCTCTTTGTAAAGAAGTATAATTTTACTTCTCTGTTTCTGTTCTCAGCAGATTGGAAAAGATTTCTCATCATACAGTTAATGTCAACTAGCGTATATATCCTTGCAGGTGATAATCATACACATTTGGGCAGTTACTCCCATAAATGTTATTCCATTTGAGAATCCTGTGTTGTAAGTATCAGATTGAGCACATATTGGAAAGAAGCTTGTGGTTAATATATGGAARCATCATTTGTATTTAATCATGCAATTGGGAGTAGTTATAGTAACTAAGTAGATGCAGACAGTTTAAAATGCACAGATTGTTACTGCAACCCAGCTTGCCACAGGCAGAGTTCCCCTTTGATACCTCCAGTACCGAATATATAAGGTTCAATGCTCAGAACTGGTCCAAGAAGCTGTACCGTATAGGTTGTGCTGTTATTCCTAGTAACAAAGGCTCTTAACTCAGCTGTTGCACCCAGGAAATATGAGTACAATGGTGCTTGGCACCCTAATTGCCTTTTGTATGTTGTCTGTGGCATCTGAAGGGAACAGCAGTAGCATCACTAGGTTTAACTGGGCTCTGCTTTGTGCCAAACTGTTTTTACTTTCTAGGAGGTTCTCTGTGTCTCCTGAAGGAAAGTAAGCTTCTGTGTAATGCCAATTGCATGCACATGGCCAGAGATGTGGTGGGGTGGCTCCTGTGCTGGGTGTCATTAAGCAATTTCTTTTCAGCCTTTTTCTGTTCAAGCAGTGCTTAAGCTAGTGCTTGACAAAKGTTGGAAAATACACATCCGTTTCTGCAGGAATCATTGAGGGAATAAGTAAGAATAAATTAGATTAATCTAGATCCTGAAACAATTTTCAGAAATATATCTATCGACAGGCAAGGATACCACAGTAGACAAAATAGGAATATATAAGCCTACTTGCCTCATTTGATTTACATCAAAATTGTCTGTCTAAGTGTTAGAAAGACGAGTGGAGCATAATATCTTAATACCTCCTATCACTGAACATTGTAAAAATGCATGCATTTATATATTTTACATATATACACACAGCTACACCCAAGAAAGCCCTGCAGAGGAGGAAGCAAACGATTCTATATGTTTGTCTGAATATAATCTAATTTGTTGCAAGGCTCTTAAATACTGTGGAAATGGCCCTTAGAGAAAAGATAAAACCAGATAAATAGATCTACATCTATACAGTAGCATGCTTAGTTTTTAAAGATTACTTATGCAAGTTTCCTATAAAACATTAAAACACACTGATACCCAAACACTGTGGTGGAATTGTTGATACAAATTTTGCTGCCTCCTATATTAATGTTGCACTTAATGTTTGTTTTTCCTTCACTCCTTTTCCATGGAATAAATGAACTGCTTATGTGGAGTTCAGTAACATAACTGTACCAAATTAGTTACAAAGAGAAATGTCAGAGTTGATATTCCTGACACAGCCTTTTTAACTCTTGTTATGTCTTCAACTTGCATATCTGAGATSGAATAATGCAGCAGTCCAAGATCCCAGGAGGCTCCTGGTACCATTGTCTTTTAGGTTTCTAGCCTGTGGCCTTGATTGAAAGGAGAGCTTCAATTGGGAGTACTCATTCTTTATTATTAAAAAATGGGCACTCTGGCATGCCTTTGTGATGGGGGAAAAAAAAAAAGAAAAAGAGAGCGAGAGCAAGAGAAAGGAGGAGTTTAAAATATTTGCTCTCTGTTCCTCTGTAAAAACTTCTTAGTTGGAGTTTGGCAATTGATGTTGAAGCAGAGTTAGACAGCCTTTGAAATACTTACCTAGTTCACTAGAATTATGAAGGATCTAGTTCAGCACAGTTTAGATTCATAGGCAGCATTTTGCATTTCTGTGATCAAAATGCCTGTGCATTTTGAAGGGCTTATCATCAGAATTGAATCTACACAGAGCCTAACCTGAGAACAGCCAAGAAAAGCATACTTTTGAAGGGCTTTGATGCCCCATCACATAGCCATTCAGCGGCTATAATGGAAAAGGAGTACATGACAGACTTTTCTCGTGCCTGTCATTCATAAATCTGTTATATATATCAAATGTTCCAAATTATACAGTAAAATTGCACTGGTACTTCACTAGGCTGCAGAATGCACTCTCACTGCTTTTCATCACATATATTACTTTTCTTTACTCCTCCTATTGAAAACCTTAAAGTTTACCTTATTTTCAAGCAGACCTTTTAATATATTTAAGTATTTTAACAGATGAGATAAGCTACCAGATCACAGGAAGTTTTTAAGGGATAAATTGGTGCAGGCAGTTAAAGCTGAGAAGTAAATAGATAAGTGACTGATTCCAAAAAATCCATATTATTTTCAGGATACTTTTTTTATTACTTGTCCAGTCAAAAAAAAAAGGTGTTTTGTTTTTTTTTTGGAAGTAGTTTGACAGATGATTATGACTTGCACTAAATGTCTGTCTGAGACAGAAAATAGATTAGCCAGAAGCAGGAATATTTTTTGCCATTAAGTTCTGCCGAGACAAGGTTTTGGCCCATTGTCTAAATCTTAACATCAAGCAAAATTCAAAAGTTCTAAATATATACAKAACTGTTCCCACATGGACAATCAGCAAGATTGTGAAAATGCAGCAAATAAAACAGACAAATTTCTTTAACMTTAGTTCAAATGAGTGCCTACTGCCAAACTTCACTTTGTAGAATGACATTCTTAGTATCTTCTGAAGTACTTTTGCTAACTCAGTCCTCTCTTCAACAGTATTACTTTTCTTTCTTTTTACCTATTTTTATCTTTTCAGAGATGAACTGAATCACCTATTTCTTGAATGTCATTTTGATGATTTATAAAATAATGCACTGTTTCATTCTCAAGAGCATGTGATTTTTATTTTTTTCTTAATAATCTATATTGAAGAATATATATTTTAGCTCCCGTTTCCCTCTTTTSCAGCTTCTGTCCTTCACTTTCGTCTGCTATTCTGATCAAAGAAATTAGTAAATAGCCATTTTTTATTCTTTCACTGTAAAAAGGTATTTTTAATTATTTTAGCAGAGAAAATATTGACTACTTGATTGTTTAATTAAGTAATTGTTTCTGAAAAGTAAAACAAACCTCCAARTGGTCAGTAGCTGTAGTAATTAGTAGGGATGTACCATCTACATCTGCATATTCCCTGAAAATGAGAATACTTAGTTTTATTCCAGAAGCTCATTTTTCCTGCTTCTCCATCTTTCCATCTATCTCTGTCCACATATGTACATTGCACACCTTCAGAAAGCATCCTTGCTCAGAGTGCCTTTGAAATCTCGGGAGACATGGGAAATGTTCTTGCTCYCAGCTAAACCTGTGCTCTTTCCATCCTCCATGTCATCTGATGGAGGTGTGTCAGATCACATCTCTGCTCCCCACAAATCCTCTGCAACAGCCTTGAGGCTCCTGCTGTCTCTCTTAACCAATACAATGTTTCTAAATGGCCTGCAAGTCATTGAAAAGTAATGAGAAAAGTAATGAAAGTAATTTGATATTTCTCCTGATTCCTGTGTGCAGCACATGGAGAATTTTAGAGAGAAAAAAAAAAAAAAAAAAAAAAAAAAAAGAAAAAAAAAAAAAAAAAAAAAAAAAAAAAAAAAAAAAAAAAAAAAAAGGAAAGTAGTAAGTAAGGAAAGTAAGTAGTAAAAAAAGACAAGATCACAAGCAAAAGTGATCATAAGAATCAAAATTTCACAGAGTACTATGCTTATACTTCAAAGTAACAATATGTGATGTGATAACATGATGGCACTAGATTTCAAAAAAAGCCCCAATACCTCAGAAACTTATTGTGAGACATGAGCCTTGATAYACTTTTTGGAATATAATAGTAATATTTTCCCTTGAAACTTTTTCCTTGCTATCTTGTTAAAGGGTCTCCGCCAGTCTGCCGCAGGTCATGTTCCCTCCACGTTGCCTTCTGGCCCATGCCATGAACATGGACCTAGCTCAGTATGAGTGCTTTGAGACTGAAAGAAASGAACAAGTATGGGTGGGAAATGTTGGACAGCCAACTGGAGTTCGGGAAGCTTTTCACAACAGACGATCCTTCCATATAAATGTTCATATTTCATGGACTATTCCTTCCCAGCAGCTCAGGACTATGACTGAACTTTGTTTTTCCATTCATATTGACTGGAAGGTTTCATCCTGGTTAATGTATTCATCTAGACCAAATCCAACTATCCAAGAAATCCTTCAGACTCTGCCAGTGCAGTGGGTTAAAGAGCTTGCTAAGCCCCCGATTTTACTGAGATATGAACAGTGCTAATAGCCTGGTCTTTGCCAGAYTGTGCAATATGTTTTCCAGATTCTCTTAAAAAAAAAGAGTAACTTGTTGGCTCCAAACTTCACTTCTTCCTTCAGCACTTCTAGTATTTATTATCCTCTAATTCTCCATTAATACCTTAGTTCTAAATTAGGTCAGTGACTCAGTAATTGGCAGTGTTTTCTGGGACTTTGGTGTAAAAATAGTTTGGAGCTGTGTCCTTTTTATGTGACCCACACTATACAGAAGTCAGATGAGGAATTTTTCTTTTACCAGACTAACCCTCATTTTCAGTTCAGTCTCTATTGAAGGTTGCTGGAGTTTTCCCACTAACCTCAGCAATTGCTGGCTCTAACTCAAAGATTGACACATGGATTTTTTTTTTTTAAGTCTCTTAAGATCTCTGGGATTTACAGCTAGAAATCTGTACGTAACTCTGTTTTTTAATCCAATTACACTGAGTAATTCATCTCTCTCTCATCTGGTATTTTAAATTTTCTTTGTAAAATTCTCCATTCCCCTTTAGTTACAGCTTTTCTTATGCTATTGAGTTGAGCTATGAACTTTCTCTATTGTCTAGTTTTCACATGATTCACACAGCAGGTATTTGCTACCATATGTAATCTGCTTTGAACTCCAGCACYATCCAGGAATTTATAAGATCCCCTTATGATCTACAGCAAAATCATTCCTGAGCCTGAGCTATTCACATTGACAGCCACTAGACTTAAGATGGGAAAATCTAAGTACTCATATACAACAAAGTCACTCATGAGCTAAGCTGCACCTCTTGCTAGCAGGGACGCTCAAAAGAACTGAAATAGTTTCAGTGTTAGTCCATTTCTGCTATATAAACTAGGAGATGAAAGTAGAACTGAGTGAGGAGGAAAAAGGTGCTCCCACTTGAAGGGACTTTAAAGTATAAGAAGTGAAAATACAAACATTGTTGAATTACAAAGGAACCAAAATAGATGGCATGAATCAATTTTTCTAGCTTATTCTAGAAATGATGAGTAGATCATATAATGAGGAAAGCTTTAAGTTTATGCTTCAATTTAAGAATGCAAGTAAATCTAGCTGATTGCCTTTTCCTTCTTTTCGGATAAAAGTGTTTTTCAGTTTGATAGAAGGAAAAACTACTCCTGTCAAAGACTGTCAGGCAACATATTAAATGAAGATTTTTTCAAAAAATATTTCACCTCTAACAAAAGGCAAGTGGATTACTGGAATGAGTGAGTAAGACACCAATGACTGATGATACATAAAAAATCAAATTCTGATGGTAGAAATATATTGCCAGTTGTAGAAGTGCAATATTCAGTTATCAGGTCTTAGATAAAAAAAAAGAGATAAACAAAATAAACTCAAAATAAGATGAGTGTACAAGATTGTTGCCTAAAAGAGATTGAAAAGACACTACAGCTATACTTAGAGGGAGAAGGTGACATTATTGTTCCTACCTTCAGACTAAGAAGACATGTGTAGTCTTCCACAATGAAGTATCTTTCTCCRTCTGAGAAATCAGGTTGACTATGCAAAGCACAATGGAGAATCTTGGACACTATTAGATCTGCTAGGGTCAGCCAATCACAAAAATGGAAAACTAAGCAGGCGTTTTTGTCATTTATTGAAGTGACACTTTCTTATTCCATAGTTGCCTCTACCTCTCAGGTCTCCCAGAAATGTAATACTGCTGTCCATCCTATATACTATATACTCCAATTTTAGAATCAAGAAATGAAGCCAAAGTTACATGGGTGATTGACCCTCCTTTACAATGCCAAGCCCTAAGAGTTAGTTGTTCTGTCTCCTATATTCAGTCTGAAACACTGCCAGAGTCCTTTTTGCCAGTAAAACTATCATGCCAGCAGATATCTCCCCGAGATGCTGGGAACTGCCCTTGTCAAGTTGRCCTTTCATCTCAGGTCACATCTTGGTGCTATTGCTGTCCACAGAAAGAAGAAGAAAGTCCAGTGAACTAGAAAGATGCATAATTAAAACCTGATGAAAGGAAATGCTGTTCTATGCATTCTTTAATTTGGCCTTGGAATTCTCTGCCATAGCTGATAGTTGTAATTATTACAAAATGCAACTAGAAATGAACAAATATGCGACGGGGAGAACCTCCAGATCAATCCCTTTAGGCAATTCAAGGGCAAGTAAAAGGTCCTGCACTTGGGGAKGAATAACCCCAGACACCAGTACAGGCTGGGGACTGACCTTCTGGAGAGCAGCTCTGTAGAGAGGGATCTGGGTGTCATGTAGGATGACAAGTTGACCATGAGGCAGCAGTGTGCCCATGTGGCCAAGAAGGCCAACGGGATCCTGGGGTGCATTAAGAAGAGCGTCTCCAGCAGGTCGAGGGAAGTGATCATCCCCCTCTACAGAGCCCTGGTAAGGCCACATCTGGAGTACTGCGTCCAGTTCTGGGCTCCCCAGTACAAGAGGGATGTGGAGCTGCTGGAGAGAGTCCAGCGCAGGGCTACGAGGATGATCAGGGGCCTGGAATACCTGCCCTATGAGGAAAGGCTGAGAGAGCTGGGTCTGTTCAGCCTGGAGAAGAGAAGGCTGAGGGGGGACCTGATCAGTGTGTATAAATATCTGAAGGGAGGCAGTGAGGAGGAGGAGGTGGCCTCTTTTCAGTGGTGRACAGTGATAGGACTAGAGGAAATGGCCACAAAGTGAAGCACCAAAAGTTCCACAGGAAATTAAGGAAAAAAAATCTTGACAGTGAGGGTGACAGAGCCCTGGCACAGGCTACCCAGGGAGGTTGTGGAGTCTCCTTTTCTGGAGATCTTCAAAACCTGCTTGGACACCACCCTGTGCCCCGTGCTCTAGGTGACCCTGAATGTGCAGGAGGATTGGACTAGATGACCTCTGGAGGTCCCTTCCAACCTTAATCATTCAATGATTCTATGAATTCCTGAAATACTGAACCAGAGAGAGTGTAATTGTTATCATTTCAGGGTGCTTTAAAACTCAATGCATAGCCAAGTAAAAGCCTTAAGATTGTAATTACCAGAAGGACATTAAAGAGAGAATTAAAGTTGAGATATTTTTCCCACCATATCATCTACTACCCTTTTCACAATTAAAATGTCAAGATTTCAGTGAGATCTATTTGCCTTTCATCTCATTTTCTATATTTTGGAGAACTTTCTCAAGAAGGTCAGTAAAGTAGAAACACTACCCTGACTAGATGAGCAATTCAAAAATCATGTAGCATACTGTCAGGGCTATCTGTGACACACCAAGAAGTCTATTTCAATTTTCTGTTTTGCTGCAGCTTAGACAACTGTTACATGAAGACTTCCTTGCCTTCTGCTGTAGACAAGGTAAAATTCCCACAGCCTTCCTGAAACTGGCTGCATCATTTTTGCCAAAGGAAGGAATTACAGAGGATAAATGCATGCACTAGATATAATCAGCAAGTAGTGCTTCTTTATAATATTTTTTAAATAAGGGAGTTGCTGAGTTCCTTTGCAAATCATACAGAGGATTATCTGGATTTTAAATCAATATCAATAAATCTGGGGCAATTTACTTGGAACATCTAATTATATTTCCCCTCCCATTAGATTTTCAGGCCAGCTGGTTACCTCAGGGCTTCAAATACCTCAGGATCCATCTTTCGCTCAGAGTTGTTCTCAATTAACTTTGCCTGCTTGCTCTAAGATCTTGGAGTTGGCAGTCCTAGGTGGCATAATCTCTTCTATTAATTTATGGGCACAGTCTAATAATACAGTACATGCTTTTCCCATGTATTGAATTTGCTCAAGTTTTGTCAGTAATGCATTTAAGATGGTGTGGGAAGGAACTCAGAAAGATAAGGAACTCGGAAAGATACATTATAGCTTTCTCTGACAGAGAAAAATGAAAAAAAAAAAAAAAAAAAAAGCATGGATCTGTTTGTTAAACCTATTTGAGAGCCAAAAAATAGCAGAACAATTCATCTCTCTATCTGTGTGGAAATAATGTAAATGTTGTATATAAAAGACACTGGCTCTATCATGAGGGAGAAAACAGTGAATGATTGGGAAAGCTTTGTTTGATCATGTAACCTTGGTTTCTTTTATTGGTGCTCATTACCCTCTTGTAATACATATATTAATAGAAAGCCATAGACAAGAATGAATAACATACCTTTTTTCTGCTACTTACTGCAGTTCCTTGGAATGAAGTCTAGCTAAAGTACTAGAAAATCCACAGGGGTACAAAAAAAAAAAAGAAGAGATAACAGGAGGCCAAATAATGGCCGAAAAGGGACAAGGACACAAGTGAAGGCATGATGGAGGTCTGCAAAACTCTTGAGTGAAATGTCAGTTTGAAGATCTCACTCACTGTCTTTTCCACTACATAAGCAACAGTGTGAGGCTGAGAAGTTCCGAAGAACAGATAGTGAATGGTACGTGTAGATTTTTTGCCATAGATAGTGTGGATGTTGAAAGCACAAATGAGCTACAAATAGGTGTATAGAAGAAAAATCTATGTAGGGCTTTTAAATGCAAAAATAGTATTTTGTTCTCAGGAAGACCTCAGGAATCAGTCAGAGGGTTGTCTGGAAGCCAGTACTGGACAAGTATCATTACATATTTCTGATTTTTATTATCTTCCTTGCATGGCTGATATCATTCACTGGCAGAGAGAGGATATGTAACTAGATGGTCTTACCAAGTCCAGATAGTCTTATTTTTTTAATGTGAAATATTTTGAATTGAAATATATTCCCTGAAATATGCTGTCTTTCACTTTTAAACTCAGTGGTTTGAATGAGTCTCATCACTCTAGTCAAAGAACTTTTTCAGCTACAGGAGTTCTGGGGTGCTCGGTTAGATTTCTGTGAGTCTCAGAGAGAGCCTAGAGATTTATCTCACCAAGGTTCCCTCACATGCATAGCTGCATGTAACATTGGAGACAGGGAAGAAGAGAAAATGTCAGTRTTTAAGGTGAAAGGAAGCAACAAAGCATCTAGACTGGTGCATAGCACAGATACATATGAGTTAAACCCAGTAATTCATAAATAAAAAAGGCTGMTTTCTAGGCAGTGTAAGATACACTATTAATCATTTCCTAGGGTTGTTCCAGCGTTTAATCATACTTACTGTTAAGAAAGCATGCCATAATATATTGCCTTCAAATTCTAGCCAGGGGTTCTTGTTAGGTCTTCATTTGTAAGACTACTGAGCCTGATAGCAGCACTTTTATTCCTTTTATTTTTTTTCTTTTCCCTATAGAGATTCTTCTATTTTGTAATCAAATTTTGAAAAAAAACTGTTTCTTGCTCTTCAGCTTTACAGTGCTTCTCACTGTAAATACGTTTTGCAATGTTTAAGTGTTTGTGTAGTTGTTACCTGATTTATTTTTTTCAAATATGAACTATTATTTCCAAACTGTTGAGTGCAGGAAGGACAGAATGTCATTTTGTAAACTTTATTCATATATTTTAGGACTGTAGCGACTTCATTTAAASACAAAAATAGACCTTCTAAATTTTTGACTCACAAGTGGACTCATTTACTCTAGATCATAAATATTCTGGCATAAATTTATATTTAAAAAAGGAGATACTGCTGAGAGAGGACGGGAGAACAGCTGCCCACATATATTGGTACSTGTGGAAGGACATAAATAGGATAATTTCCGAATAGGTTCACTAGGGTCTCAGGAAAAACGAGGGGAATATCCTGGGCCATGGGAGTGGTGGATTAAAGACACACTTGTATATTAACAGTCAAACAAGGATTGCCACACAGTATGTTGGCCAGCATTTATTAAAATACCACCATTGAAGGAGAGAGAGGTTGAAGGAATCTTTGAGGTTCTGAGTTGGATTTCCACGTTTCTTGCAAATATTGGTAGTTGTTGATAGTGACTCAAGTAGAAAGGTGCTTGGTAGCACCTGTAGAGTTTATAGATTCCTTAAGAAACRAATTGTTAAGTAAATGCCAATGGGAAATATACATGACTTATATGCATTCTTCTTCATTTTTATTCCAAAAATAATACTTCTTTAAAAAAAATGTTTCTACTACACCTGCCTGTATGATTTCTAACATTTTTCATTGTCATTTTTGAGGAGCAGACTGAATGTTGCAGGAAAGCTAAGTAGTGAAAAAGCTAGCTGTCTTTTCCTACAGGAGGAGGAAAATATGATCCTGGCAAATGGAGCATGCTGGGTATATGGAAGTTGTCAGAAATCCTTGTTTTGAGGTTACCTCAGTACCTTTATGCAGAGCTTCAGGCCTTGCCATCTTTAACTCTGTTTCAAATACTGGTCAACTCCTAATTGCACTTTGGAATACAACATGCACTTTTGACTCTGGAGTCTAATTTAATGAAAAGGTTTGCCATCCTTATGGCTAGAGAATGACAGAGATGCTCTTTGCATAGACACAATTTTTCAGTTGGTTTACTAACATCATTTTGCTATTCGTACTAGGGGATTTAGGAAAAACAYGGTTCCTGACATAGTTACCAAGAAGGCCTAATGTTCATAAATGCCAGGTTGTCAGTCTCATCAGGTATAAGCAACCRAAATAGAAGGTGCTTTTTAATGCTACCCCAGAGTCAATTAAAATACAGTAATGCTGACATCTGCAGAATACAAAATGATCAAAGTAAAGAATGCCCATACAGCTTCTGACATAAAAACAGTGTGTTTGGCGGCAGAGTGACACAGTGTAACAGGTCAGGTAATTATGAGAAAATCTATGATGTATCTGTTGCAATTGCTTAGCTTCTTTCCATTATCAGAGCCATCAAACAGAACAGCGCTCTCACTTCTCCTGATGGATCGTAAAGCTAGTGACACTCTCGCTCTCCTGATACAGATGGCATCTCAGGAGCAGCTGAATTAATTTGACAGTAAATAGGTGATAGAAATTGCTGTCTTCTCTTTTTATATTATTTTTATTATTTTTTTAATTGCACTAGGACAGCTTTTAGCACTTCAGGGAATAGCTCAGAAAGCCTCTGCCATGATTAGCAGTGTAACCCTCTTCTCCTGCAAACCCTTTCCAATGCTTTTGCTGCACTTTTATTTACATGATAATTGCTCAATGGCAACAAAATTTTATTCTCCCCCGTCTCCCCACTCTAACTCTTGGTCTGAACTATGTGCATTAATTATCATGATTAAGGAATTCTCTCATTTTTTGCCTTGATGTGTTTATTAAATTAATGAAGGGATCTGACACATGGGCTTGTATGCTTAGGGTACAGTTATGCTAAAGTCATGGGTATATTTTAGATGGCTGCATATTTTCTGCCTCAGTAACATTATAATTGGCTTAATGGATTTTCAGTTATGTGCATTGGCTTTCTCCCCTCTCCAAAGCAGACTAATTACAGCTTTTTACATTAAATTCTAATAGATTTCAATTTATCTCCTCTAAATTATCACAATAATTACTGTAATAAATTAGGCATGTAGTTGCCATTAATCTAAACAATTTGAAATGGGTATCATAGCAGCGCAGCACAGACTATGTTTCCTAAATGTGTATTCAAATATATTCCTAACTGTATAACCATTGTGTGGGAGGCTCTCATTTCCCAACAAGGTGCAAAACCCAGAAGGCAGAATGGAAAGAGAGAGAAGAGGAAAAAGGGGAAGGAAATGGAAAAGAAGATGAGAGGACAGAGCAAAATTWAAAAAAAAAAGTAAAAATGACTGCACTGGAAGAGCACTGCATGTAATTAACAATGTGTGAAGAATTATCTTGAGCAGGAACATACCTGAAGTGTCCTAGCAGATCTCAGAGACTCACTAATCCATACCTGTTTTACCTTTTATATAAAAATATGTTGCAAATATTTATTTGCTCAAGAAAACCCACTTAAAATTCTAATTGCCTGAAACTTGAAGTTTAATCTTGCATAGAAAATTTTGGCAGAGACAACATTTGTTTTGTTTCTTTCTTAGAGCAATCTCCAATTATTCAGAACATGTCACAAAATGGTAATTCTGAAAAAGAATGTGTAGGAATTGTGAGCATCACTTTTTTAAATTAAGCACATTCCTTTCTTTTACCTTTCCCTCCACTGAGAGATATTGACTTAACTCTTGTCAGCTTCATAACTGTTCTTCAGCAGTAGGCAGCGAGGCGTTGACAGGATCATGCCACTTTCCTTGGCAGCTGCCAGGCTTGTAGGTTTTAGATTTGGGACATTTCCCTTCAGATTCCTCTGTTTTCTCCTTTCTCCACAGCATCCAGATTTCTGAAGCCTCTGGCTCCATGGATGCCAGGTTACCAGGTCTTGGAAGCTGGGGCACTTTACACTGGGCGTCAACCACACAGTGGCACTTTATTCTGTCCAATTCACAGTAGTCCTTCAGCCAGGATTTCATCAAGCCAAACCTAGTAGATGAGTAAATAGTCAGGTGTAGTCTGTGTTSTCTAGCACATTGCAGACACAGCATTGTAGTGTTCTCCCCTAGAGACTGGGCTACGTCTGTTCTACTATGTCCAGCAATGCTAGTGTCAGTTTTGCATTACAGAAAAACTATGAATTAACATCACCATACAGCTGCACAGCACTATGTGGGACGCAGACACGCTTCTTCTGGTGAGACAGCTGTCCTGACTGTCCAAAAATGCCAAATTCCTATCCAGAGAGCTAGCAGTTSCCCTTGGAAGTTCAGAAGGACAGGTGGCACCCCAGTAATTCACTGCCCTGGTGAATGTGCAGGCAGTTGAGGACAACTGGCACTGCTACTAAAAGGAACCTTGGTGCTGCTCAGCAAATGCAAAACCATGCAGGTTCAGGAAAGCACCGTTTTCTTGTGAAACATGGTCTCACTGTAAAATTTCTGATTAGTTCCAGTGTTAGCATATTCTAATAATATGAATACTGGAGTATTTTTCTCCTGTGAAGAGGAGAAAGATTAATATCGCTATTGGTTCCAGAGCTGCTTAACCATGCCAACATTTAGAAACAGAGGGGGCAAGAACTGGTATAATGCATGGTCAAAATTCATATATATTTTGTGTATTTCTCTCACTCTAATTCTCAAAAAAAAAAAAAAAAAAAAAAAAGGAAAAGCTATAAAGGTCTTTAAATAATTTACTTTTGTGAAACTTTTGGCTGTTTCCACTATAAAAAAAATGCAACGGAATATATGTTCTGAACATTCAAAGGATTAGATGTAAAACTTTGTAAAAAAGTCAAAACTTTCAAATTTCCCTACTACAGCCAAATAAAGTAGCCTCAGAACACTGATACTGTATATATATATATATATATAATATATATTGCATAATGTTTAAAACTTTCCTGCACACCAAAAAGGAATACCTAATGTGCAGCTTCAATTGAGTTTCCATACATAAAGACACTTACTACATTTCTGTTATACCTCCTCTAGATGAGAAAAGTCACTAACATTTTTCCTAGTAACTAAATCATTTTGTAAATGCAGACTGTTCCTTGAATTTGGAGAGCTTCAAATTGGTAACACTTAAAATAATAGCACGTTGATTTGTGCTGCTTCGCGATGGAATTCCTCTGGAAGGATGTATGACCTCGCCATTAATATGAAATGAGGTCCTTGTGATACTTTAATGAATATGCAGCGTCCCCTTAGTGACATGAGTAACATTTGAAACCTTTATGCATTTTCAGTGGGCATTCACCTCAGCTAATCYTCAGAGCAAGTTCATTTATAGTCATATTTCCTGTTATCTGCTTACAAAGTTAAGATGTTCTCACTGTTTGAAATTTGTCACTTACTGCAAAAGAGGAAGGAAAAGAAAAAGAAAGCAGTGGCTTTAGCAGGCAATGTGCCAAGATAAATGGTCCCTACTGTGCATGCTAGATTTGAGGAAAGTGTTCAGTTGTGTAGATACCACTTCCTGTACAGAATATTGCAGCCTTATGGCAACCTTTGTCCTTTGTCTTGATGATTGTATGAAATATTAATCTCTGAAACAGTTATGCTAAAAAGAAGCATTCTGCAGTATGTCTGGTGGCTACAGCTGTGGACAGGGATTCAGATGTCGGATCCTATTCCTGTCTGCACCACAGTCTCAATGGGTACTTTCTTTCCGTGTCTCTGCTCCCTCGCTTGTCAAAGAGGAAACATTATCATTAGCTAGGTCCTAGGGGGTTTTCTACACCCTATCTAGATTGGTTGGTGAAGCACACAGAGACCCCATATAGGGTTGGACAGTAAAGCTTTCTGATTATATTATCTGGAATTAATACTAGACACGCTAATGCTAGACATCATATTATTCAGTTGGCTGACAGTAATAGTTAGTCTTGGACATCTTGACCTGAGAGGTACTTTCCAATCCTACATTCTTGAAAAGTTATTGCAGCTGGCTCAGGATACTTCCATGTGTTTCTGTTTGAAGGTACTGTCTTTAGGAATTTATTTGTGAGGCTTTGGATGTGGGTGACTGTCTCACAATTGACTTCCACTGTTTATTCAGGGGCAAAGAACATATGATGGGTGCAACTTTTATTTAGAATTCAGTAGGGAATTTTAAGAGAGGATAAAAATATCCGTCAGTTTTAGGTTCTACACATTATGCACAGAGGGCATAAAAAAACCCTTTCTGCACAGATAGGCTGAACTTGTTTCTATGCGTTTAGAGACATACCAAAACAGGCCTTGCCTCTTACACATAGGCTACAAGAAGTCAGTTCTTTTCTGCTACACTTTTTTTCCACCTTAAATAATGCAGTGAGAAAATCATCTAACATCTAAGAGAAAAAACATGGTAAAGGTGTGGTTGGAAGACATCACAAAGCCATTTCCTGCTTTTTTTTTTTTTTTTTTTTTAAACCCTACCTGATGGCCTCTGCTTCCTAACTTCCCTACATATATCTACACTTATTTATTCTTTTCCTTTGTTTTGACTTAATTTATTACTCAAGTGATTGGTGGAATTTACTGCTCTACACAAAGCCTAGGAAAGTCTGCTATAAAAATAGAATAATAAAAGAGAAAGGGAAAGCAGGGTTGAGGTATGTTAGGGTTTTTTWAAATTATTTATTTATTTATTTATTTTGTTCTCTTCAGCCCAAAGCTTACAATATCCATCTGCAGTTATATAGCAGTATTTCCAGATTGTTTATAGCCAATGGACACAAGGATAAAAGGCAAGGAAAGGGAGAGGAAAGAATTGCATAATTAACTTTTTAAATTAATTCATGACCCAGTTAAAAGGACAAGGAGGGGGTTATTAATTAATTAAGGTGGGAAACCCTGTGGGCATGTGAGATTTAGAGAGTTTTAACTTACCAGCCAGGTTAAAAGGCTTTCTAAGAGGGTACTCCATGCTCAGTGACTCTGGAAAGCTGTTAATACAAAAAGAAAAGGCAAAAAATATATCTATATTGTGAAAGATTTTTAAGTGGCATAGAAAGCCTAAAAAGGATGAAAATTAATTAGGAGGAATCCTAAGAAATGTTTCCTCACAATCCAGGACAGGTCCAAGCCTGATTCTCAGTTTGCTCCAGCCTGTTTAGCTCTGCTGAGCCTGGTGGGTTCTTGGTGCTATAAAGATTAAGATTTGGCCCTGAAAGACATTTCTAAGGTATTATTAAGACCCAATAATTTCAGCAGATTGGATGTATATTTATCTATAGCAATGAGAACAATAATAACTGATATTAACTTAATAATAACTGGTCTTTTTTTGACTCTCTGGAGATATTATAGACTCTCTTTGCAAAGGTAACTCATGTGACCTCTCACCCAAAACACATTTTAAATTGACCATCATGAGTTCCCTCATTTTCTAGGAATATGTGACTGCAAAGACTCATATAACCTGTGTTGCTTCCAGTAGTTGTTCAAATACTTTAGGGTATAGCTTTAGAATATAGGCAAGTTTCAAAAGTTGTTACTTTTGTTGTTTTTCTGCATGTTATCTTTTATGTGTTTGTTTCTTTAGGGTTTACAGTCATTAAAGTTAGGGATAATGCTTTCCTGAACTTCTGGCATAGAATAATAAATAAATACACAAGCCSAAGAATTATTATATGAATTCATTCCCTGTCATTGACTGTTTTTGAGTGGAGCACATGGTTTACTGTTGATTTATTTAGTCAGTCTTATGTTTTCATCATTTAATGATAGATCACATTCTTCTGACCTTAAATGCCACCTTTTTTTGTTAGCTGATACTAGCTATGTGTCTGAGTCTCTGTGTTTGTGTCATTTGGCAAAATCTCAATCTAAGTTCAACTATTGTCATTAATGCTGTAATTATGCAGACAATCTTTGCTTTTTTTCCAACTGCCCACCTTGGATTATTAAAGATTTTAAAAAGTTCTAATAAACAAAAAATGTCAGATAACATGGTGTGAAAGTGGAACGATAAACCATCTGAAAATTATGGGAAAATGAAAATTATGATCACAAGAGACAGGCTACTGCTAATAGAATTTGGGTTTTTTACACAGAAAAAGAAAAATGTCATAGTATCTGTGCTATATTACTGTTCCCTAGGCAAGTAGCAATCTTCATTGTTTTATGATTCTCTTTTTCTTTATCATACTGCAGCATTTTGGTGTGAGAATTTTAAAATTAAATCTCCTTATTGTGCAGGCAGAATGTCCAGTTTTATTCTATCAAATGCCACAGAAACAAAGGGAACAATCCATTTTTCCTGATAGAAGCCAACAGTTCGTAAGAGGTTTGAGATGAGTGTAAGGATACAATTTGCCTAGAGAGTGCCTGAGGATCAAGACAACCTGACTTTCCACGGAATGAGTCTGTCAGCTGGCATCTTGCAGTAATTGCTTCCCATGGCAGGACCTTACCAGCCGAGGGAGGACTGCTCTCGTCAACCCAAGAATCAATTTCTACAGTAGCTGAATGATAATTGTTTGCTAAGGCTCGGGGAACTTGTTGCCAGGCGTGAAAAGGGGGCTGCAGCAATGATTGGCACTCATTAACCCGGGATTTGGATTTGATCATTTACCTTAGTAGAAGGATGTGTGTGGGTAAAGGAAGGAGAGGACTGCAAAATGCCCTTTTGTTTGGAGGCAACAAATGAGATCAACGGCAGAATGGTTATCTGAATGTCAAGCCTGCAACCATCTCTGCCTTCACTCAAAGGGACCAAATAGCATGCACTATGAGGTGATTTGCATGTTTTCCTTCAAGTAGAAATATCTCTTTGGATTATTTTTTTTCTTGATAGATACCACTGTTTGTCTGTTTTTGTTCCTTATGGTAAATACATCTTTATGAATGATGTCCAGAAGTTAGGTTGCTGAGTAACACAAGAAAGAGGGAGAAGACATACAAGAACGCCAAGAGACTGACTCCTAACATCCATAGCCAAATCTGTGCTTTTGCAGGAGGCAGTTACCACTGCTTAATCCCTGCTGTGGATATTTATGTCCAACTGTGACTGTGGAAAAATATGTGGATATGGTGAAAAGTGTCCTATCCATTACACTCCTTTATCAGATTGGTCATGTCCTCAGAGACAGCAATACTGCAATAAATAGAAGTGGATTAGGAGATTAGAGTAACTGTTCACTAGATATTCTAATGTGGAGAGAAATGTCCTGCCATGAACTGACCTACAGAAAACTGCATCTTGAAAATAACTCCCTGTRCCATGTCTTTCTGCTTTGGGCAGGTTCATGCCTGGGAGGAGCTACATACTCCTAAACATAAATGGTTTAGTAAATATAAAATCYGTCAGAGCCTGTAGACTGCTTCTTTAGCTCATGTGACAATTATATCTCAATTTGATCAGAGGGGAATACGTTTCCTCTTTTGTAAGAGTCGGGGCATTACATGTACCTTTGGTGCAGGTCTAYGAGCAAATCCATGTGAGCAGATGTCAAATTGCAGGATCCCAGACTGGCAATGGGCTTGCATTAAGATTCAACATAGGGAAAGCAACTCTGTAAAAATGCCAACTTTTCTAAGACTCTCAGCCAAGAAAGTTATGTTAAATGAAACTTAAACATGCAAAAAGACAAAGCCTCTTTTTAAACTGATCCTGAAAGAGCCCAAGTCCTTCAACCAGAATGATGTATTATCTAAGGGACATGATTTTCAATATAAATCCAGAGACTTATCCATGCAATATATGCACAACCAATGAAAACAGCAATTTTAAGTCTGACGATACTTTCTTATGTATTTTGCAACTGGTTATGAACTACTCCTTCACAGTGAACAGATAGTACTTCACAAGGGATTTGGAATATGAATGAGTGCTGTTCTTTATGCGGCAGGAAACATTACACAGCTAAGTTCTTCTGATCATGCACCCAATGGTTTGTATAAAACAACTAGGGTGACATGCCCCTTTGATGTGTCAGACAGATTTAATCTGTGGTCCCRATATTTTTGCAGATTAGGGTTCTTAAATGAGTATCTTCAAAGGAGTTGTATGTCTGCATCTGTTCTGGAAGGGTGTTGCCTAGCCAGAGATGCAAAAGGCTAAAGGAAGGGACACCAGTTTGAAGTCCAGGTAATTTGTCTTAAACTGTGGATTTAAGACACATGAAAAGCMAAAGAAGAAATTATGCTCCCTGAAGAGCTTTGACACAGAAGTATTTTGTGATAATTTTCCGTTTGATGCCTAATTGGGAAAACAGTAATGGCCTCTAACCTACTCTACTCTAACCTAATTTTTCTCTATGCTCTCATCACATGCTCTCAGGCATTCAAAAGAATCTTAACTTCTAGGACCACAACATGCAAACAAACTTAGAAGCCCACTTCCATATTTCCCATACTTCTCTYCTCTGCTAGTGAAAACCTATGGGGTACTGGATTACCTGAAGAACTTTAAAATAGATATAGAACTTTATTTTCCATGTTCCAGTAGAATTACAGGAATAGAAAGCATTGCATTTCTACTTGTAGTTTCTAAACACAGAGAATTAAGTTACTCACTAGGA
>NW_020455823.1:32500-48074 GCF_003342845.1 Nothoprocta perdicaria
TTAGAGCTAGAAAAGGCTAAATGTTAAAATATGCTTTTCTATAAAATAAGAAGTGACCAAAAGTATTTTTTTTCATATTTGTGTAAGAAAGTGCTTCTAGACTGAGACTTTGCATGCCAAGTTTCAGCCTAAAGCGAAATTTAACAGCTCAGTTATATATCCCTAAAAATAGGGTTTTGTAGTGGAAGTGCTGACACAACTTTATCTATCACAATGAGAGTGGCACAGCTATAATTAAAAGTACATAGTGTACTTTGTCTTTGACTAACATAAATAGCTATGAGGATGGCCTCCAGTACAATTCCCCATGTTATTTTGACTCCAACASAACGGAAGCAATTCGTTATTCCTGCACGCTGAGGCAAATTATCTAAAATTACAGAGTGCTTCAATTTCTCTGCAAATACCACCCCACACCCTGACATGCCACTGTCAAGCGTCAGGAAACTCCAGCTGCTGTAAGGGACTGGGATCTTATCTTGGCACCATCCTGAGAGAGTAAGTTAGTTGTTTTTGTTGTTGCATTTCACCAGCGGGRTGTTGAGTGAGTTTTCACAGAAACATGAAGGCAATATCCATTGACTAGACCCAGCCTTTGGCTTTGGGGTGCCTTTAAATTGCTAGATACTGCTGCGGCTTCTTGTTTTCTTGTGGTGACTCTTGTTTTCAATTATACATAATTAAACCTTTCCAGCAAAGCTGCTTCCTTTTGGCTTTTTCCACCCCTTCTGTTACATTTCTAGGAAAAAAAGCCATATTTATATATTTAATAACACTCTTGGCTTCGGTAAGTCACCTTGATGAGTTGGTTTTGCCTCCCACCTCTTTCTCTGGGCCTAGTCTTCCACTTCCCGTACATGTTGCTACCCTCCTGTTCTTTGCCTACCTTTCATTATGATTCCCTTTACTATCTACCTCTTTTCTCACCTACTTTACATCTGGTTCTGGCTTTACCTAGTGGGGCTTCATTCCTATATTCAGGTCCATCTATGTCACTGAAATCAGTGAATATTTTGGGTACTCAGTGCCAGTCTCTATGCTCTCTTCTCACTTTACTAAAGCACTTTGTGACTCTAAAGTCGATGCATCTGAAAAAAAATCACAAAAGTCAAGTATCTGATGGTGCAAACACTTCCATACATGTGTAACTYGGCATGAGTTGCGTCTGTTACTGCTTGAGCTCAAGAGACTGGGATTGAGGCACCGCTTTGCAAAATACAAAAAAGGTTTTGCAAAAAAGGTTTGCCTGCTGTTACAGACAAAGTTAAGGATGCTCTTGTTCTGGTGTAGCGGTACCTTGTGTCACTGCTGGGATGTGCTGTCATGTTCAAAAGCAGCAGAGGTGAGTTTGAAAAGAGGATGTTGTCTTGAAAGGGAATTCCTCCCCTAGCATGTGCTCGCGGGGCAGGGAAACTCCYATACCTCAGCTAACACAGTCAAGATCAGCTCCATGGTTTATATTCCAGGGCACTTAAAGCGATTTTACTATTGCTGAAGCGATTCCTTTAAGAGGAAGGTTTCCAAGACAAATATGGCATGCACATTGCTAACCACAAGGTGACGAAAGACCAAGGTGACAAAAGCGGACAGTAAGAAATAGAATAGTTGACGGAAGTAACATAAAACAACCTCCTTTTCCAGGTGAAACATTTTGTAGCAAGGATGAAAGTTTCCTTTTTTAAAAATGCATTTTTTTTTTCAGTGACAGACCAAAAAAAAAGTGATTTTAAGGCTGAAGATTATGACAATTTTAATTTAATTTTGCATATGTTTATTTTGGAAATTTGGGGAGACTTCATGATATCAGRGAAGTAAAAACTGGTGAGATTAAGATATTTGAAGATTAATTGATTTTTCATTAACTTATAATGCATTTTTTCCATGCATTTTGAAGCCAGGAAGGGAAAAATTAGGTTAAAATTAAATAATGGATATGCTTTTATTGCTTATGATATAGTGTTTATATATAAGTATGATAATATAAGGCAGATAACATTTAACTTTTAGTGTATCTGCTTTAATTGTGTCTTTTGATGCTGAGCCTAAGTTATATAGAGCCGTGAAATAATGCTAAAAATCTCACAGTGTCCTGGGACAGCTCCACTTTTCAGGTGGCTTCAGCTTGTTGATTTTCGGCCTCCTGCCTAACACAACTTACCCGAGGCATTGTGATATCCCAGCAGAGCACAAACCTTGTCGTGTCTTATTGCTTAAATAACACAATAAGGAAATTAAAAGGCTTGCTGGTTATGATTTTCATTGTTACTGCTTATGAAGTCTTGAAGAATTTCAGGAAATGGATTACCCAGGAGGGCCTTTGGTACCTATGGTTGAGGGAAAAAAAGAATCCTCCAACTAAATTTCTTTTGATATTCATACAAAATATATACCCTTGTCCATCTTTACAGATCAGGGATCATCCACCACTGTAAGCACTTTCATATTTGTGGTAATGGGACACAGGACCATTTACCAGTTCTGAGGGCGGATCAGTGTAAGTTTAATGCCCTCTACTGGGAGAATCAATAGGTTAAACTGCTTTGTCTTCAGCTCTCTGATCAGCCGTGCTGGAGCTTACGGACACGATTACCGCCAGCTCAAACTTATAAAAAGGCTACCCGTTTCACCTACATCTTCTCTTCACCAAAATATAAAGGGGGAGGAAAAAGGATGAGATTCTAATTAGTGCCAAAGTCCTTCCTTGAGACAGCAGCGACCAGGAAGGAAAGCTGTGATATTCCTCACAGCTGAGTTGCCTCAAAGGCAGAAGTGGAGAAATTATGAGACTCTTGATTCTGACAGCATTGTCCCTTGGGACTTTTTTCAGAAAACACTCACATGAGATAATACCTCACTGCCTGGCACCTCACCAGCAGCAGACTGCCTTGTGTAAGCCATTGGTGGATGTAGGTTGGCATAGTATTGATGCTCATGGGTTAGCATCACACTGGAATTTGACTCCTTTTAGTCAAAAAAAAACAAAATAAAACAGGTTGGTTTGACTGGGATGGTGAAAGGAAAGATAGATGTTCATGGAAAAGACATATCCCTTCTGTTGCTGGTGTTGCCCATGCAGAGAGCAAAACTTCCTTTTGGGAAGGGTGCATGTCTATGCATGCCACTTCTCACTCCTAGCCCAGGTAGATGCAACTGGGATTACATAGTAATGAGTTGCCAAGAAAGACAGAGGTCCTTGACCAAAAACAAACCTGACCTGGGAAAGACCTGTTTCCGCCGCCCCTGTGGGGGAGCAACTTCCAGCTTGAGGGAAGAGCAAGGGATGACTAAGCAAAATGAAATGGAGCAAAAAAAAAGCACTTTTTTTTCTGTGTGGGAAGCACCACCAGGATCTGGGGTGCAGCATGCTGTGGTGATGAGATTTCCCCAGCCCAGGCTCCCCACTCCAAGCCCAGCATAAGCAACCAAGAGTGTGAAGATCTCAGGGATGCCACTAGCCCGCAAGAGACCTCCACTGGTGCCATGGGTTTTCAGGTGCTCTGTGACAGCTGTGAAGGTGCTGTGGAGTTGCGGAGCTTGCAGAAAGCAGGAGACCCGAGTAGCAGCACAGCCAATATTTTAAAGCAATACCAGCTACTTGAAAGGTTTAGGTTCAGCTGCGCAAGCAAGAAATGTTAGTCTTTGTGCTGCAACTCTTTTCCTAAGTCAGCACCCTCTAGCTCATACTGCCATGCACAGCCAGATGGGATGAGGAAGGAGGCTGCTTTACCTCTAACTCAGAATTTGATCACTTATAAAGACTTCAATTAGATCCATCATGTTATCTGAATAGTTATTTTGTGATTTAATTCCCTCTGCTTTCTCACGGCGGTAATTAAAATGAGTAAGAAAAAAAAGACAGATTAATTGATTGAACTGATTCCAGAAGAAACCATTACTCCTGTTTCTCTTTTGCTCTATGTGGTGTTTAAACATTTTCAGAATAAAGCAGGGTGAATCCTGCCAACATGTTTCTAAGAGCATTCCTTTGATTTTCAAATGAATTGTCTTTATTTGCTTTTATTCCCTTATTGCCTTGACTTTATATGAAAATTTGCACAATCTAGTGCTCATGAAAAAGTAAGCTACTGTGTTTCAATGCAATGAAAGATGAATTTACTTTCTGTGCACTTTTCCACTGGTAATTTGCTTAAAAGAGTTATGCAACAATAGGACACAGATAGTGTCAGCAACAAACCAATGATAACTAGTGACATTGTTCATTTATGCCAAAGACTAAATGAATAATGTTATGTTATGGACAAAAAATATATATATTTAACAGAACTACAAAAAATACATAAACTCTGTATTTAGAAAGAAAGGTGAAATGTACTAAGTATTGCATCTATTGCCAGTTATTCAGTTTTTATTGAAAAGTTTAAGAATATTTTTCCTTTAAATTGCATTCACTTAATGTACAGCAGAGACTATAGAGCATAGTATACAAAATCTGTGTTTAGGGAATATGGGGAATATGAGCAATATGTATTAATCATGAAAGTCCTTTGATAATAAATACTATTCTTACAATTTTCTAAAACTATTCTGAAAGTAAAGAAGGTAGGATTTAGGATGATTTTCTCTTTTAAAATAATTTTGCAAAAAAAATGACCAACATTTAGGAAATACAGTTTTTCACCTGGATCTAATCTATAGTTTGATAAAATTATTTTGTTGAACATTTATTCAGAGGTAAGCTAAATAAATATGGCACTAAAAATCCTGAAAGTTTTCCAGAAAAATTGAAAGATAGGCAAAATGCCATGCAGTTATCTTCTCCCCATCCGTAAGAAAGATTACTAATTTAATTTGTGCTTCTTTGTAACTTTTGTTTCTGATTCACTTTATGATGTGTGTCAGATTATATAGGGCTATAGAAGAGATCAAATTTTTCAATAGTACATTTTGAAATTTTGTAATGAGCAGACGTGATGCTTAAATCAATGGCTTTTCCTGAGTGCTTGCTTTAATTTTCAGTGCTGGAATTCCTGCTTCAACTTGGATGATAGTTCACCTCAGAAATGTGCTACAGATCTTCTTCCCCTCCAGAATGACCTATGTGCTTGGAGAAAACATTATGATTTTACAGCTCTCAGGAAGAAACCAAAAGTCCAATTAAGATGGCAAAGAGAAAGAAAAGTAGGGAGAAAGGAGGAAATTTCTTGCCATTTTCTTTCACCCAACCTGTGGCTAAGTGTATACAGAAGACATAATTTTATAAATAACTTTTTTCCTTTAGAAATGAGATAAGAAGGTATAAAATATAATTTATTATGTGACAAGCAAGTTTTAAATAGAATTTTCTGTAAAAGAAATGACCAGAGTTGCATAAACCCAATACAAGGCTGTGACRGGGAAAAATAAATAAATAAATAAAGTAAATAAATTCTAGGTTGTGCTAAATGCACTTCATATATAAAATGCGGGAGGTAAAATCTCGCTTCATAAGAAAAGTCCTTCCTACTGTGCAGTATTGGGCATGACTCTTTGAGAAAGGTGTAGTCAAACTCTTTAAAGTCCAAGAGTGAATCTTGCAAATCAAGATCGAAGGAGAGAAGTGAAATTGTTGGTAGGCTAAAGAGTCTAAAAATTATGGAAATGATGACAATATATGAATATGATTACAAGCAAGGGGATGCCATTTATCAGAGGGTGGAGATCTGTAAGATCAGTTTTAACACAAAAATTTGCAGGGTGGAGGGAGGATGTGATGATTTGGGTATAAACATCCTCTTTCAGGGTATCAGAGAAGAGCTCTCCCAAACCTCCCTGTTGCCCTGGTATTCYTTGCAAGCTCCCACCAAGTAATAATACTTGCTGCACAGGAGGCCCACGTGATGAAACATCAGCTGTGGACATTATTCAAAGGCAAATTCCAGAGGCCTAAGCTGAGACCTACCATCTGCTCCCAGTCAGGTCTCACCTCTTATAGCCTTCTCCTCCTTGCTTTGGGAAAGCAGCATCCCACATCCCAAGCTGGCAGGAAGAAGCTCACAAGGAAATTATGGGACTGGTTTAGACAGTTGAAAAGCTTTATTTTAAATATTTTTATATTCAGTTTATTTATCCCTGGTTTTTGAGGACTAGCAAATATTCTTTTTTTCCACATTTGTCTCCATGACTAAATCAACGAGGAGTGTTTTCTTTATTTTCTTAAGCAGAAATTAACCTAGAAGATGAAACTTGAATCTCTCTCTCTCCTAAATATATAAAATCTAMTTTTTCTGAAACCTATAATACTATTCCAAGTTTTCAAGGTGAGAGTTTGTATCATCCAACTTATCTCACCTTAATATAGGATGTACCTTCATGTGCCCCCACAATAGCACCTCCTGGCACAGGAATGAGTACATTCCCATGTAAARTTCCTCCACTTTACTCCCCCAATGGCTAATTTTGTCTAGTTGTCCAGCCCCAGTTTTGTGAGAAAATGGGAGAAATAGGGAGTGGGAGGATCCAGTATGCTTTCTGCCTCCCCTCTGTAGGTGCCTGCATCCAAATAGAGACAATTTACTTCTAAAATGCATGTGTAAGAGAAAGTGGAAATGGGGCCTAATTTGAAATCTCAAATCTGTTGTTTGGAAGTAGCTGGTAACTTCAGGACTGTCTGTAAAATTTTAAGAGTTTATAGAGTCTTTGCTACTCAACAGCACTGACTGCAACCAATGGGTTAGAATCRTTTTTCAGCTCCCCCCAAAAGGGGATGAGGGTAGGGGGAGAATGTGTCTTGGCAGAGCAAAACTAAAGGCATGGAGAAAATAGTTGTTATTTCAGCTGCTGAGGTTCCCAGTAGAAAATAAGTTTAATTAATTAATTTATTTTTCTAATTTGTGAAAATATGCCTGGGGTGACCTCTAGGCACATGAGCAAAAGCCATAAAACCAGATTCATTCATTAATCAGCTGACACAATGTCAACCAAGGATAGTCAGATAAACAAATAACGTGTGAGAAGAACTCAGGCTCCTCCCTCCTAAGTCTCTATAGGAAAAAGCCGGAGTGAATTTGCTTTGCTCTATGCCTTGGGCTTCTCTCTGCCTGCCTGATATTGAGTGATGGAATTGTGAGACAGAGTCATGCTGATGAACCCTTCTGATCTTTAATTTTTTATTCATGCCATTCAATTACATACAGTAATCTTAAAATAATGTAATAAACATATGCTTTTTTTTTCTGCTTGCATTTTTTAAAATTTTTAAATGTGAAATACTAACTTTGTAGAAAATGAACTGTGTAGAGCATCTGAACTTCTTGAACTGGATAGTGGACTTGTAGATTCTCCTYCCACCACTGCCACTGTCCTGGTACCTGAGTGCAGGGTTGTTACTCCACTGGAGTGGTTAGATATGCAAATATTGCTAAGCCATGTTTGACAGCTCATACTAATTCAGTGCTCTGGATTTTTGCCACTAACCCAATATGTCTGCTTTGAGCCTCTCATTGCTACAGGACACTGTAATTAGTGAAATTAGTCATGGAAAAAGCAGATGCCTCTCAGTAATGCAATTACAGGAGTAATGGAAGGAACCCAGACTCTTCCTGAACCTCTGCAGAGCATCCACAGGGACAGTGGCACTGAGACCTTGGTAAAGGACCTTTTTTCTGCACTTCCGTGTGATTACAGAGATTTCTCCGTTTCCAGTTTCTTTGTGATCATTGAAGAAGGCATGCTCAGGACTTGAAATGCTGCCATTATGGACATTTTCTGTGATGGCACCAGCAGCTACAAGTTTGCTCATACAATATCTTTTGTACATTTGAAATAAGTTGTTAATTTTTTAAATAACATAACCTTTATTTTTTTTTTAAACTTGTGTTTTAGTTTCTTGACAAGCAAAGTTTTCCATAGTAATAAAAACAGATTTGTGTCTGAATATCCCATATAAATCCCTACTTATAACCACATGAAAAAAAAAATCCTTTGGGGCTGCAACTTCATATTTTAAATTCTAACAGACCAGGTTCTGTTCAAACTGGAGAGTTGTGGCTGTGATGGACACAGAACAGGGCAAACTATATCTGGTTTTCAGCATAGGAGGAAATCTTCCCCCTACCTTGCCCCCTTTAAAAAATGTTTTCAATATTAGACACAGTTTTTTACTGCCTGGGGAAAAACAATACATGACCCACAATAGATTTAGGCAGTTCCATTTTTGCTTGCTATTTTTAAAAGCATACATGTTATTTAAAAATAATTAGCTTGAGCCAATTTATGTGCAATGTATATATTGCACATATGTCTAGAGGAAACCAGAAACAGGGTTGTGTAATTGCAACCTTACTGCACTGAAGGGCTGGCATAATTACCAGTCAGAGGGAGAAAGCCAAAGAGATTTTATCTACCATATATATTTCCCCCAGTGTAAACATATTAAAACAAAACAAAAACAAATTTATGGTGTTCAGAGCTTAACTCAGTGTAAATAGTACATGTCATTATTTATTATTAGGATTATCATTATTATTAATATGCCACATATTCATGTGGAGTGAAGTACTTGAGGCGACAATCTGGAAGGCTGTTTCTTCAGCAGCTGCAAATTTCATCTGTTGCTCATGAAAAAAAAAAGGCATCTTCAAACAAGCACATGCATTTTCCCCTGATTTTGTCTCTGCATGGCAAGCAAGGCCGTGTGGGGCGACAGTAGGTTTTACTGTGCAAATGTAAGCATCTACATAGACTTCTGACCCTTTAAAATGGAATTATCCAGTATAATAAGGCTGCTGTGCAAGTGTAATATCATCATATTTAATGAAACATAGGAGTGAATGTGAGGAGGAAACTATTGAGTCAAGATCTCCCAGAGGCTTTGCAGGAGCTTGGACTAGGATATGCCATGCTTTTTTATTTCCTTTGAATCAGCACCATGGCCAACTTTACTTGAAAATAAAAGAACCAAATAAATTAAATGAAGAATGCTAAAATATTGCAATTTGAGTAAATCAATACTCCATAACTTTCTTAAAAGTAACTAAGTAAAGACAGTGACAGGGGACAGTGCATTTCTAGTGAATGACAATGAGCAATTTTTAGCCATTTTCATTATATCTCAGTAACTTTGCAAGAGGTGGGATAGATGTTCCTCACAAAAGCTTGCTTCCTCCCTTTGTAGCGTATTGGAAACACTCTTTAATGACATTTTGTTTTGTTTTGTTTTCTTTTSTTTTCTTTTCTTTTTTTCTCCCCCAAAGATTATGCATTACTAATTTGTGCATTGCATCCTGGCAAACAGTATCATAGTCTATTGCGCACACTACTAATAGAAGACAGAAACCTCAGCATATTCTAGCTCTTTTCTCATATCTTGTTAGCATCTGTTTGTGGTAGGCTGGGATGATGAGGTGCTAATATGATACAGCGAAGGAAGTGTAATCCACCAACATTTTTGTGTCACATTTGTATAATATATTACACTAATCTGACCAGACTTTCATGTGCTCTTACCCAAGGAATGCCATTCCAGCCTCCTCCCTTCCCCCATCAATTCCTTTGAACGTTTGTGAATGATTTCCTGTACATAGTCTGGGTAAGAATGTGCACACATTCTTTTCATGGTCAAGGAAGGCGTGTTTTTAATGCCCCTTTGCTTTCAGCATAGCAATGTTCGTGAACAAATTGCACAAAAGAGGGAAGCATGTTCAATTATATTCGTCTTTCTCTACTCCGAGGTAAATGAAGTAGAAGGTGCACTCTCTCCAATAAACGTCAGAGCCACTTGGAACGCTTGGTGCAGTGTCTGGGGGCAATTTTTTAAAATAACTTGCATGAGGCAACAGTCTGCAGACTGCAGAACAAAACGAATAAGATGTCTGAGCTAGCAACCATTGCATTTTCCTGAGGAGCAAAATTGTCCAGTGCCACCTTGCAGAGCAGTTGTGGTTTTGACCTTGTGGCTTAGCCTTCAGAAATTATCCAAGTCTATTTTTCGTACTGATGATTAATTTTGCTTTAGACTCTTGGTTCTTCAGGTGATAGCTGTCTCTTTCTAGGAGTTTATACAGCTCTAACGCAATGAAATCTTTCTCCTGATTGCATTTTTTTCAGTGGTATAGAAAAAAATTGGTAGCCAAATGAACTTTCCTAACTACCAAGATTGCAATATAATTGTTATCTACAGTGGGCTTCATCTTGCTGATTTTATTCAGGAATAGAAATCCCATCATAAGTCTGGTTAAAAGAGGGAATGGGACAGTGATAATGGCTTTTGAAAGTCATTGCATATTTCTTTTATTATATTTTTTTTTGTGCATCCTTAGGGTAAGTTAGAATTAATAGCTAAAAGGACATCTAATATTGAAATTTGACTAGACTGTTGAGTCCAGATATATCCTCATTCATCTGAGTCTAGAAAGCCCAGATACCCATCATATAATATATTTTTTTAGGAAGATTGTCTTACAACTTTAGAAAGGTCACATGCAACTTAAGATGAGAGCTTGACTATTTCTGTGATAGACAATGCAACAGATGCTTATTCTGATATACTAGGATCAGTTCTACTGATTGACATTTTACATTTTTCCTCATTAGAGAGGCTAGAGCTACAGGAATCACTAGCTCATCAGAGAGGCTAGGGCTACAGGAATCACTAGCTCAATAGTCCTGGTACTGTGGGGAAGACTATTCCAGTGGGAAAAGCAAGGAAGGAAGCAAGGTGTCCCAGTTCTAAGGAACTGAATGATTCTCATACCATTTCTCAGTACCAAAAGGTAATCTTTCCCACTGGCGAGTTATTGGTAGGTTTTGATTTGTGCTAAAGAGCATTTCCCAAACAAGTCCCAAGCAGTATACACAGAATCCAGTAAGAGGACCTATCAAGACCAAGATGGCTAGCAGACTTCTGCTTTAGGCTACAAGTAGCTCTCTGAACAACTTCCCTCGTATGCCCTATTTGGTTTGCTTTCTAGTGTTTTGATTTTGCTAAATACAACAACACCAGACTTGACTCTTGATAATACTMATTTATTTTCATGCAAAGATACAATTTTTTTCTTTAGTTAGGAGCGAAAACCACCATCCTTGAGTATCTCAAAGAATATTTTTCTACTATGGCTGGATGTGTCTGTGTACAGCTACACCATCAGTGTCTTAACAGTGTCCACCTACCAGAGACTGCCTCGCAGAATTCAGTACAATAGCAAGTCAAGTAAATTGCAAAGGTTATACCTAAACTGTGAGGGCTTGTTGTGACATCTCAACTGCTGATCCTCGGTATGTACTCTAACTCTTTTATGACTGCAGGTGAGAATGAAACCTAGCCACACTGGGTCCTGTCCCGAAATTTGTTTTTTCTTCTTCTTTTTCTTTTTCCTTTTCTTCTTCTTTTTMTTTTCTTATTCCTGAAAGAAAAAAAAATAGGAACACAGGCTATGAAAGAGGCATGATGCTTTCCAGCACGTCCCTRGTCTGGACAGTGACCAGAACAGGCAGTTATGACATGTAGCACATCTGCCAGTCCCTCAAARTGAACCAGAGCAGACTTGCGAAGCCAAGTTAAGCCGCACTCTACCTCTAAGCAAGTAAGCTGTACAGAATATTTTAGTATAATGATTATACTATATTTTAGTATAATGAAATGTCATAATGGTGAACTAATCATAGCAGTAGGAGAAGAACAGAGATCCTGAATAAAGTATCTGTGGATACTGTTGATGTAAAAAGAACAAATCTGTTTATATTATACTTGGTACTATAATGTGGAAAAGTAATGAATTGTTATTTTATGCACTAATTTCCTATTGATATGAAGAGGTTTTGAGCATAGCCAGCTTACTGAATGTCTTGACAAAGCAAAGATGAAGAAAATTGAAATAAAGAATGTATAAAAGGTAAAACAGAAATACAAAGCAAAATAGTAGGCTGAAGCTTTCAGTTCCATGAGACTTTTCTTTAAAGTGTTTTATTTTTCTCTCAGAATTATTCCTTTACCTATGTCTTTCCCTGACTTCTTTTTTAATCGTATTTTAATAAGACTATAGTGTTTGAAGACATCTCAGAAAACAGCACCTCCACCTCTACCTGTGTTGTTTAAATTGTAAAAAGAAAAAAAAAAGAAAAAGAAAAAGATTTATAGCTTTTCAAGAAAATCTCATCTGCACATTTTTGTGTTCCCTCTTTAGATTTCAGTTTCCTTAGCTGCCACTAAAATTAGGAACCTAGATCACCCTCGTAAGGAAAAGCCATGGAAAGAGAACTCCAACACAATAACATGAAATAGATCTTTAACAAGTGCTGTTATGAAGTGGGGACTTAATGACAGAAAAATCACTAACCCCAGACTTTAACAGAGCTAACATAGATCTCTTTCCTCTGCATTCAATTTCCTTCTCACAAGAGACTTTACTTGAAAGAGAGAGCATTCCTGGGAGGTCAGGTCCAGCACCAGTGGGAATATAAGGACCTGATGACCCCCCAGGAGACCCTATCGAGCTGTGTGCCACATGTAAAGGAGAGGTATGAGAAGCAGAGTCTGTAGGCTCCAAAGCTGCTGGGGTGAGCCTGTAACGCCTTGAAATGTTTAGGGGAAACATGCACTTTCAGGTACTACAGAGAAGCTACAATGACTGCTCAGATGAGTCTTGTAGGACTCAGCAGCTCTGAGGAAGTTAATTTAACTATGAATGCTTTAAAAGGAGGAGATTCTATTTCTGTTACTGGAGGTAAGGTTTCTACTGAATAGAGTGAAAATAAGTATATGATATACTTACTGTAATAATTTGATCTGGAGAACTCTAAAGAACTTTAATTAGACTTTATGTTAAGTCACTGCCTGGTTAACTACTTAGAGGAAAAAAAACTAACATTTTGAAACACTGTATTTTCCATATTTGGTTTAAATTACATTTGTTTTCAAACTCAGGCTATTACTTAGCTTTTAATTTCATGTCAATAGTACATATCTATAAAGAGACTATTTTAAACCTGAAGTCTCTTTTCTTAGTATTTCAGTGCTGGCTTGGTCCTAAAACCTCTATCTCATGTGGAAAGACATGGCAAATGCCTTTGCTTTTGCATTCTCCAGAGAAAATCAGGAACCTCTTAGTCCGTTCAAAATTAATTTCAAGACAAATGCTTTTACTGTGATAAAAAATGCAGATAGATATAGAACAGACAATTCTTGAAAGACATTATCACATTCACTAATGAATTAACTGAGCCCACTAATTAGTTAACTAATATTACTGGTCAGCATAATTATTATTTGGAGGCAGAATAATCAGAGTTTGGGATAGCTATTGACTGAAGGATTGTATGCAGCTTCTTAACTATTACKGTTACATGATATATGGCAGATGAGAGTAGAACAAGTTTATTTTTTCCTGTTAACTATTTTTTTTAAAGATTAAGCACATTTAATATAGTTAACAATTTAAAATATATATCCACACTTATCAGCTGAGAGAGGAGTGTTTGGGATGCTCTTTTGTGTTTACTGTAACATTTGAATATACTTTAGGAAAGGAGTCTCTGAAGGATGCTAGGTTATGGTTTTATTAGCCATATCAACTTTTGACAAGTTAGTAAGTGATTGGCTTAAACAACCAAACACTAAAGTAATTACTAGTATAATAAGCAGGAAGTTTTCATTTAAGTTCTATAAATACATGTAAGACACAGGAAATTGGTCTTTTGGGACTGTTTCTATAACAGAGCAGTYCAGATAATTGAGTTTGTGTAGTAAATGGAATACAATATAAAGGGATTGAATTGCTACATATGAAGTTGTCTCTGGTGTAGATTGGTGTCTGCTTGAATGACTACTGAAAGTCTATATTGTGTATAGGAAATCTCATAAGTAAGATTTAAAGATGAAAGTTCTGATACAAAATTTATCACATTTTCACTTGTAGGATGAAGACAGGATGAAAAAAATAGAGTGGAGATGCACTTGTTTGTACATCTAGCTTGGAATAACTCTTACTTAGAACATCTTTCTTACTGGAAAAAGTAAGCTGAAAAATATCCTGAAATAACATTAAACACCTGCAAGATCTTCTAAAATAACCTCAAAGTTATAAATATATTTCCATAAAATTTGATCAAATTCAAGCTAATGCTATTACATTTCCATTGATTGCAATAGAAACTGTATCCAAACCTGATTTTTTTTCAGCTGTCTTAAAACCAAAGTAAATATATAATGTTAGATAGAAGCAGTAGACAATGTATTCAAAGTTATATCTTATTATTTTTTTTAGGAACTGAAAGTTTTTATGTTCTTTTTTTTTTTTGAAACAGGTATAAAAAATCTTTATTCATAGAACACTACTATTATCTCTATTGCTCCCTTTCGCTCACTATAAAGCCAAAGACCTTTAAAGGAGAAAAAGGGTGGGTAAGCAAGCCATACAGGGAATATACAATGCTATCATAAAGTGGAAATTATTTGAATTTAATTCCTCTGCCTCTTAAAATATTTAAGCTTCTTTCAATTGAATAATGTGAGCAAAAAGACAAAGAATTTAAACCAACTAAATTCCATGTTTTTGTTTAGTTTCCATTGTGGTCTTTATCTTATACACTTGCAAATCGGGCAGCACAAAGGGTAAAGTAAATTTTCAAGTATATAGTGCACAGGACAAAAATTAAGAGCATATTCCAAATTATAGATTCTTTGTTAAATAAATATGGTTTATATTTATTCATATATAAATTTTAGCTTTTCCAGGACCAATGAATTATTTGGAATGTGTCCTTTGATCCCAGTGGAAATAGAGTCCAGTCCAACATTTTACAATTTATACTATCTATCATTTTATATAGAGTATATAGACATCTTCAATAGAAAGACACACAAACATGTAAACACACATATGTGTACAGACTATTAGAAGACAATGTTCTAATTTCTCAGTTCAAGCAAGATCTTTGCCCCTTCCTTTTGCATCTTTTTTTCTTTAGATTTCTCTTATTTTTTTAAAAGTCATTAAAAGRGGAAACCTCTTGGCTATTCTGCAAATTGAAGGGAACTTCCTACTCAKCATATATGATTTACGGAATCATTGGCTTTAGCTGGTTTATTCAGCTTCATTATAATAAAATGTATTTGTCCCAGATGTGCATATAAATGTATAGTTCTATATATATGTTATATATATTTATACACAGGCAACCTAATATAAACAGAGGACATTATTTTTAATGTGGCTCTAACCAGATGTGCTTTGTGCTCATTTTTTTCACTTCTCTTAACATCTCTAAACATTTTATTTTACCCATTTTCATAATGATTCCATCAACAGGCAACTTCAAAAGCTTTGCACCGGTCTTCTTGTTGTATAGGATGCAAGGGGATCCGTCATCTCAGCGAGCATCCCTGCCATGAGCCATTTATTGCAACAAAAGGCACTGTGTTAATGACAYGGCTTATCATCAGTCAGGCCTGATGCAGAGGATGTCAAATCCACTGCTGGAGAACAAGGATAATTTGGTCTTCGCTTTTTGAAATGGAAAGATGTCAGAGGCTGCAAACAAAGTCACTTACAAATTAGTTGATAATTTTCTACTTCTGCTCACAATAAACTATTTCTCTCTCTCTTTCTCTCTCTTTCCTTCCTTCCTTCCTTCCTTCCTT
>NW_020455823.1:48132-58234 GCF_003342845.1 Nothoprocta perdicaria
TTCCTTCCTTTTCCCTTTTTTTTCCTCTGCCTTCATTGCTCGCTTTAATTTTAATAAGTCTGAATATTTTCATTTCCTCTCACATTTAAATTTCTTCTTGCTAAGGTTAAACACTAATGATGGCCAAAAAAAAAAAAAAAAAAAAAAGCAGTTTTATCCTCTCCTAGAAGAACATGAGTTTTAACAAGTAGTTATGATTCAGCATTCCAAGGCGCAAACTATTGATACAGGACTTTCAAATGTTTTTCACATTTGTTTACTTTGCAAAATTTTGTAAAATTTTTGATTAATGGTATGTTCACTTATTGTTATATCCTTTTTTTTTTCTTAAGTATACTGCTAAGCAGAATTGAAACTTACCTTTCATTAAGAATTTCAACATGACATACAGCCTTTTGCATTTAACTTCGGATGGATAACATTTCTGAACTGCATTGAACTGATGCACAATAAGACCACAGATTTACATTAATAATTTCTGAACTAGGTAAATAGCCTACCAGCTTGCCTACTTTTATTTTATTGCAAGTGGTATGTCCTTGCATTTGCTTTAGACACTTTCTAAAATTTAAGTATGATAGGAGTTGAAGAATCAGAGCTTTCAGATAAAAAAAAAAGTGAGATTTTCACAGATAAAAAAAATGAGAGCACGTTATTTGCATTCAGCTAAGGCATTCAGTATAGAGTCTCGGGAAAATTGAGCTAAAAAATTAATTCAGTTTGGCTTGCATGTATATTCTCTTCTGTGGTTTGAAGATTGTTCAAAGTAGTTTGGTAAATAGCAAACGGTAAGTAGCCAATATCAGTCTAGGTTAAGGTGTCTAGYAAGGTAACATAGAGATCTCTATTCGGTTTTATTTATTTAAGTGTCATTAAGATCTAGGAGAGGGATTCTGTTAGAGAGGCATGCAAAATGAACGTAAATAACCATATAGTTTAATTACATTCACGGTTAATGCTAAACTGGAATGAAGTTGTGAACAATACAGAAATGATAAGGCTAAAGAAAGGAAGAAAAAAGAAGCTGAGGATCAGTTTGAGAAGATCTGCTACATGTGGGGAAAGGCAGAAGTCAGTGTCCCGAAGGAGGAACAAGCAAATAATGCAGAGATTTAGAAGAGACAGTGCATAATAAAAAGCTCCCAAAGCTTTTTCTTCTTGTTGTGTCTGTATGTCCTGAAGTTGGGCTCTGTATTGGGACCTCTCAGGACCTGTGACATTTTTTTTTTCCCATGCTGAAATCTCTTTTATTGGGAAGATATTGATTCATGAATTCCATAGACTTTAAGTTTAAAAAAAAAAAAAAAAAAAAAAAAAAAAGACTTAGATGTGCAAGGAATTACTTTAAACCATAAGCATGTAATGTAAGAATAGATATTCTTTTGGATCTTTTGGATAGTGAAGAACATTTTTTATATGGATAACAGGAAGAATTTTTTTTAAAGTATGGTAAGAATATATGTGTTGATTTGAGGTGGAAGATTATGGAGGCTGAGTTTTTAACAACACAGTCCTCAGAGTTTAGAATGATTCTACCTGCAAAGCGGAAAAGCTTACTGCCAACATAAGTTCCTCAACAGAGCAAGCTGTATCTACTCTGGCTCTGTCTGCTAAGTTTCTACGACAGAGCTCCTACATGAAAAATGCCARTGAGGAGCCTGTATACCTGATTTACACGCTTCTATGCTCTGCTAGTAGACAARATTTCCTGAGTTTTGTTAATTTGTCTTTGTTTGTCAACTCTGTATGCCACAGCACCTGTAGCCCTATAGAATATGCAGAGGGGAACGTCACCATTTTGGAGAAAAAAAAAAAAAAAAAAAGTATACTTGCTGTAATTGTTTTGCAGCTCTGGGGAAACGGACAGTACTGATTTCAGCATGCAAGTTAAAAGGAGGTTTGTTATTTTGTGCACCTTACTGATGTCTATTCCTTTCATAGGCCCCTCTGATTTATCATCCCAAAGCCACAGAATGGCTGTAGTTGATGTTCTGTCAAAGCTTCAAGGGGAATAGCTAACAGCTGTGCAGGGATTGTACTGGCGGCGGGGGGAAGATAAGAAAAAAACATCCTATGATTTTACTTGTTCCTTTCTAGTTGCAGTTGGAAATGGTACCAACAGATGCAGTTTAGTAGTACGCATGAATCAAGAGTTTTCTGTTTCAAACACAACTTCTCCAAAGGAATGATTATACCTGAGAAGATGGTTAAGCCACAAGTTAATAGCTGAAAATCATCTGATTTTCTCTAATTAGCTCTCTATTTTGCTGTTTAACATACTGTCATTTTCTTTCTCTGCTTTATTCTAAAACTCATATGCTATATGTGAATGCTTTTATGACAGCACTTCCTTCACTTTTATCCAAAAGCAAAGATAGAAGACATGTGAGGACAGACTCCAAAATAAGTCAGTAGCCACTTAAAGTGAACTGGAGTTACTGAAAACTCCAGTTCATCTGCCCCCCTCTCTGAAGATGCTACAACTATTTCTCATTAAACACTCCTAGGAAACTGAAGTTCTGTGTGTGCCAAGAAGCACTTTGGTCCTGATGTCAAGGCTTACCTGGAGCCTCATGATGAAGCCTGAGTGGGATGTGGAGGGCAATTTCCCTGCCAAAGTCTGCTGAAGCACTCAGCATATCCTGTGTTCAAGGGCACACTGAAAGACCTGGAAAACAGGAGAAAAACTGCACATATTAGAGCAGCTATTGCCACCTTCTCTCACACTGTGGCCATAGCAAGAGAGGTTTTGTACCACTTGATGTACAACAGTGTAATAGCTAGAAAACTTTTGTCCAGGATGTGGGAGGACCACAGTCAACCTTTTTTTCTGCCAGGATTCAAAACACCACATGACCACTTCCACTGGGATTGCCTTTTTTTGACATTTTTTACAATGACAGTTTCAGATAAAACACATTGTTTAAGTGCTTTATCCAAAGACAGTTTCAAATAAAACATGTAACAGTCTTTTATATTAGTCATCRTATAAAATACAACCTCTCCTGCCTCAGTTTTTGGTAGGCAGAGCCTGGAATTTCCTATTACTATTCTTTCTCTGTCTCTGTCTCTGTCTCTCCTCCTCTTTCCTTCCAATCACCTCATCACATCTACTAGTTAAGTTCTACTATTCTAAGCATTTTGACTCACATTGTAAAATGTCCAAATTTGCATGTAATGTCTTGGCTATTCTTTGTCCAATTTATCTTCAAGATTCCATTCTGAGACATGAATTAAGTTGCAAAACTGGGTGATACAGTGTCTTGTTTGGCATGTAGATGCATCTGCTCCACAAGGGAAAGTGTTAGTGGCACAAACAACATTCTTCTGAGAAAACAAGCTGAAGCTGTGTTGTAAGCAGCTGAAATGGAATATTAATATGTGACTTCAATATCTGTGCATATATAACTGAAAAATCTTCTGTTTAAATTTTGAAAGCATTCAGATTAATATTTTCCAGGAAACTTCACTACTAAAAGGATAATAGCCAGTTGCAATCAAACACCTTCATGAATCTTTATGAATCTTTATGAATTAAAACTGAAATTAATAACAAACAACCTGAATTAGTAAAAACATATCTACAGCTATTGCTTTTGAAGGTTTTTTTAAGTTGTTTTTCTTCTGTTATTTATGATAAGAGAAAAAAAAAACTTGTGTTTTCCTCATAATCCTTCTCCTATCCTTTCCCAGGCTCAGGGACCTTTCTCAAAACAGATATTTGTTCCTTTTATATGAACATAATCATTGGAAGTAGTAGGAGAGAAATATTTTTCTTCTACAAATTGCAGTTAAGTAATCAGGAGCAAGTGCAGCCTGCCCTYATTGAGCTGATTAAGTCAGCATCTAATTTTTGCTATGTACATCAAGGCCTTATCTGCTCAAGAAATTTGGTCTGCTGTAGAAAGATCAAGAGACAGTGTCTTTATCCTAGGATAACATTGTGCAATTGGGGACTCATACAAGTGTAACTATTTGGGAAGAAAATCACATGCCTACAGCACCATATGTTTTCTGAAGTACAGGCCAGACGTATATAAAGTGTCACGCTCATGCCTGGAAAATTCTGTGGCTTGATTAGTATGTAGAGAGAATAGTTTCAGCTAAAAATAAGTTCCAAATAATTAAAAAGTATTTCTGACAATTGCACTATAATTTGAAAGAATAACATTTCAKTTTTCATGTAAGAGGTTGGATGTGATCTCCACAACTCTGGTTCTGTTTCAACTTTCAAAAGSTTTAAGTTGAAGTTTCTATTATTTTTGTTTTGTGTAATTTTATAAAGATGGATTGCTTATAAATTCCTCAATTCTATTGTTGTTCTGTGAAAGCGCTTAAAATTATTCTCTCATAAATTTTCAAAGGTCATATTTATTCAACCCTCCAACACAGCAAACCAAGCAAACATTCTTCGTCACTTAAAAATGATCTCATTTTCAGTGGAAATTGGTTTAGCTCCAACTGCTTACCCAGCTTTGTGAGATCTTCACTGATATTGCACCRTCTCTTGCAAAGGACTGAAGAACCCTGAGTTGCAGATAGTTTGACCTTTAGTTATGAACAGTTACTCCTGTTGAGGACTAGTGTTTTGGGGCCCTCAAGCAAGAGGAAAATATAAGACAGTATTACATTTCAATACCAGGACAAGTAAGATCTAATGTTGCCCTCTAAGGGCACATAGATCTGAACTCAGACACACTGGAGGTAGATCTGAAGTGGCTTCAACTTATTAGTGTGCCAAACAGTAGTACTGAACCTGTGTTCACATGTTCACACTGGTTTCAGGACTTAAGAAAGCCCTGGACAAACTATGCTGAGATCCCGGTCACTGTAATGATATTGATAATGAAATAGATTAAAGTTAGCTTAGATCTCTACCTGTGCAAGTTAACTCCTTGGGTCTCAGGATTCTTGTACTGGCATTTCTGATTTAGAGATGGGATCATGTGCAGGCAATGGGCTGCCAGCAGCTTCTTCAGATGCTTCTGGGCATAGGGCTCCAGAGTAATTTGTGTAAGTTGTGTTCTCTGATTTTCTTTAACAAAGGTATACTGAAACTTCATTTGGGGAAAATCTGCAGTACAATGAACTATTTTGCCATATTTCCCTTGTGGGATTTCTGATGCACTATCCTTGAAAGGACAGAAAAAGTAAGGCTAATGACATTTAACAGAAGTAAGGAGGCAGAGAAAATTTCTTACCATGCCCACAAGGCATTGCTGGAGACAGACAGTGGAGTGGATTACCTTTACTTTCACATTAGCTTTTGGTATTTGATTATATAGAGAAATAGCATTATCTATAGSCTCTTCAGTCTCTGGTTGTCCCAGAGTCTCCTCTCAGAAGGGTTTCCCAAAGTAGAGTGGATGTTATAACAAACCCATCAGAGCTTCCTTATCAGTGAGTTTCTGTAGGCTAAAAAGGAAAGCCTACGTCTCCCACCATCACAACAAGTTTCTTAGCYGTCCAACACAAGGAGATGTGGATCTGGGGAGTCCCCAAGGGAATAATGGCACACAGTGATTCATGGACTTATTCTACATCTAGTGAGCTTTAAAAGAAATATGACTCTAAAAACTATTGTTCAGTACAAGCATCATAAAAAATAAATAAATAAAGAGCTATTATAAAGCTTTAGTCATCTCTAAAAATAATAATAAAAAAAAAGAGGGTGAGGAATAGTGGAGTGCAATAGAACATTTCACGCTTCAATGTAAAACATTGTTTTTCAAAGGAAATGTAACTTGAAATGACCATGTATTTAGTAAGTGTTGTACAAACAAAGAATGTGTGTGAAAGTAATTCTTATCTTGCTGACTGTAGTAATTGCATAATAAAATAAAACAAATTCAAATAAAGTTCAAATAGAAAATGGAACTGAAAGCTTTGCAGCACAAGGTCTGAAAAAATATATGATAAATATTTATCAAATATGATCTAAATCATGGGAATTCAACTGACTGCAGTAGGGAACATGCTGTCTTAGTGCCTATGAGGACTAGGTCAAGTCTTGCAAATGCAATGTTGAGAGTGGTATCCTCACTTTATTTTTAAGGACTTTACAGATCGAAGTAGTGGTCATTATAAAAATGGATGTCATTTTTAAGTAGCCTCAGCTTTAAGTTTATATAAAATACTCTCAAGCTATTTCCTTTTCACCATGAAGTAAAATATCCCTGTCACCACAGGTACTCCCCTGCTCTAAGTACTGCTCCTACTGACAAATAGCCCATATGCAAATATACATTTTTAAAAGTTCTTCACTGTAGCTCATATCACTTCAAGTGAACATAAGAAAAAGTCCTAGTTACACCATCCATAGGACTCAGAAAACTTCCAGTTGACTCAGCCAGCTTCCGAACCTACTACAATAACTGGCTAGTGCTCAGTGGATTGTCCCATGGTTTTTAACAGAAGTTTGTATGAACACAGCTGCTGAACACCATGAATAAGGAAATCATAGCTGGTCCTCAGTGGCTCACAGATGACCCTTCTCTGTCAGTGAGAAGGRTCTAGGTCTCAAAGTGTCAAAATGAGGACACTCCTCTACGTTAGCATCTTCTTTTTTTTTTTTTTTTTGAAACCAGGATATTCTCCTGCTGTCTCTTCCCTGCTCTCAGCCTCTCTACTATGTCTTTCTTTCTCCTAAATGTCTGCTGYATTTCTTTGTTTTCCTGTAAGAGCAAAGATGCCATCATGTGCAAAGAAGCTCTTGAGGCATAAATCAGTTGAGACTGGGAATGTATTCCAGGAAAGWATCATTATTCATTTTGTCCTTTTTTTATGCACTTTCAGGAGATATTAGACTCGATGGGCCTTTAATCTGACCTACTATGTCATTCTTAGGTTCTTACACTTTTCTTCTTATCTTCAGCCATTACAGCACATCCCGACATTTGTAAGACCAGAACTTTCATTTTTCACTGTTTGGGCTTAGTATATGATCTTTAGCCTACAATGTTCAGATTAACTCTTTTCGCTGATGCACCATATTTCCTCTCAATGAAGTCTAGAAGTTATACAAATTAGCAGACATTAAACTACAGATTTTGAAATTTCTGTGCTATTTATTTTCTTCTAAATACACCAAAGGCAGCAGTCTTTCCTGAGACTACAGCTCTGAACAGTTTGAGCATCTTGACTTCATTTTTTTCTCTAGCACTACTCTAAAAATGTGTCTCTAGTCAGTATAACAGAACATGTGTAAATAAATAGAGCATGGCATGTAGATCAGGATCTGTTCATTTTGCACATGGATAGAACAGGAAACTGATCTACAAAGTGTCTCATCCAGTGTAATACCTTCTTGCCATCCCTAATCTGAGCTTTGTTTTGTACTCTACTCATTGCATTTGTCTTACTCAAGTTCTAGTACTGCCAGTGTATGAATGTTTTTCCACTTCTAAAAAGTAYGGCAGAAATTTTCAGGTCTGCGCTTATGTGGTAAAACCTGAAATTACAAAACTGAGAAGAGCAAATATTTGACTGTGACTAAATTTATAAATAATAGTAGCACTGAAATCATTACCTGTAAAGAAATAAGGGTTTTATAAATAGAAAAGCTTTCATTTAGAAAATGGAAATGAACAGAAATCAATATTCTTCAGTCTTATAAAATACTTTGGATAAAAAAGGATACTGGGAAAAAAAAAAAAAAAAAAAGAGAGGTGGTCATTATTCTTATTACCTTGGGTTTAGTCCCCAAAAGGGAAAAGTGTTTTCAATTTCTATCAGTTTCAGTTCTGGTTGTCCAATATTCATTCAATGTCCTACTAAAGAGTCTGCCTCTTACAACTCTCTGTGATTTCTTTTATACTCCAAGACCATAGACGGCCATAGATGGACAACTTCCATATCTGTAAATCTATTTTCATTCCTAGACAGGTATTATGGGGCAATACAAGCATAGCCACATTGTTACAGCGCTGTTTCAATCTATTAGACCAAGCCTTGGTCTGCACCATCTCTCTCCTAAACATGATATATGTCCAGGCCAATTGCTGACTGGCCAGTGGTCCCCAAGCCAAAAAAACGTCCTTACAGGCTAAGTCCTGGCCCTGAACCGTCTGTTGACTATTTTGGCACAAGAGTCATCCAAATCACTTCTCTCTTTTCTTCATAACTTAAGGATCTGAGTGATTAGATTTCCACCTCCTTTCCAAACCACCGTTTTTACAAAACTGGCACTGTTTCTGCTACTGGTGACAACCCTTTCCTAAAAAGATGAATTTCTTCCTGTAAATTATTCTGAAAGGTTCTGTAATACTTGTTTAGCATTGCCCTACCAAAAAGCATTACCCTTTAAAATCTTYGTTGAGAATTGTTCATCTCATCAGTTTTCTCTTTTTTTCATGTCAGTAACATTTTTGCATTTTCCTTGGTTTCAGATGATGTCCTAAAATAATCAACTAGAAAAAGTCTTTCTGAACTATCTCCCTTTCTCAGGAATAAGGCAAAAGAAATTTTATAATAAATGCTAGAAGGTATATTCTATTTTTAATTATACTCACACTAAAATAAAATAACCATCATAATAATTAGCATTGTAATTAAATGGAAAGAAAAGACTTTAGAGCTAAAGGGTCGGTGTTTACTCCAAGTTACATGAATGGAAAGGTGGATGGCATCACTTTGCTGACAACATTGGTGCTGTTGTCAGTTATATTCACTGAAAATCAGAGGAGATAGGAGTCTCAACATAAAATTCTAGAAGTCCTGCAAGGAAGAGCAACTTACTGATGTTTGTCCTTGTCCTTTGAGATCTGTTTCTCTACTTTTATTTCCTTCATACTCATACTGTAACAAAAATCTAAGTATCAACCAACCAAGGACTCAAGGATTTCCTGGAACTGCATATGCTGAAATCAGAGGCAATTAACATGCATATAGAAAATGTAGCATGCATTGTGCACTATAATTGGCAAAATCTTAACTGATGGATGGGCAAGATTTTCTCCTTTATATTCTAGATTTCCAACGCTCTTTTGACCAAATTAGAGCCAATGTTTGTTATCTGTCCTGGTAAGTCTTTGAGTACCACCTTTTCTGTATTAGTTAGAAGTATTCAAACTGGAAATAAGGTACAAGTTTTAACTATCCTGGTAAATAATCATAAGGACTACTCCCTTATTTCACATAGACCCCTTAAGTTAAGATATTTTACTTYCTTAAAAGATTTATTCCACACATCACAGAATTTGATGCAGTTAAAGGGTTTGGGCCGTGTTTTGCACCTGGTCAGAGCAGATGCTGATACCACTCCCCTATGAATTTAAGGACATAYGAATCAAACCTGTTTCTTTGGTTTATTTCCAGAGAAACTAAGTAAAACAATCAGCAACAGCCTCCAAACAAACAATATGGGCTGCCTTGCACTCATGAAAGTAAATTAAATTTAAATGTGTCTTGACACCTAAGGTGAACCCACAAAAAGAAAGCTTCCCTTTCATTGGCAAGCTCCATCTCACCTATTTAAAAAAATTACCACAGATGAAGTTTCCTCTTTTTAACAATAAACTATTTAGTAAAGGTTGTGCTTCAGCTTCTCACCTTCACAGCCGAATCATTAATTACAACCTTTTTAGTGCTGTTATTAAGCAGTTCCCCCCTTCCCTTTCAAATTATTTTCCTTTTCTAACAGAGAGCTTTCTGTGTTGGTGGCTTGTAGGCTGCAGCAGTTGTAATTTGTGAGCAGCATCCACAGATCAAAGGGGAGAGAAAAGCAATGTCCTGGCAAGGGACAGTGCAGCAAAGATGGGAGGAGACCGAGACTGTGCGTGGATAGGCAAAATAATGACTGCTCTTTCTTTGAGCCTGTCATTAGCCAGGATTGCTCATCGGTGGCTCTGTGTGGGGAGCAATGGAGATCCACTGAACTGAAAGAGGTTAAATGGGACAAAATTTTGCCTCCGTAGGAGGCTTCTAGGCAGATGGCATCTCTTTAGCAGGCTGGCACCAAAAGCGAGTGCCTTGGTAGCACTGGGGAGCCCCATGATAAGGATGGGATCCCTTCCTTCCTTCCTTCCTTCCTTCCTTCCTTCCTTCCTTCCTTCCTTCCTTCCTTCCTTCCTTCCTTCCTTCCTTCCTTCCTTCCTTCCTTCCT
>NW_020455823.1:58454-83471 GCF_003342845.1 Nothoprocta perdicaria
CTTCCTTCCTTCCTTCCTTCCTTCCTTCCTTCCTTCCTTCCTTCCTTCCTTCCTTCCTTCCTTCCTTCTTCCTCTCAGTTTCAGTTGCTACGAAAGTTGGAGTCACCTTAGGAAAAATGAAGCAGAGATTTGCTGCCACCTTCTGGTCTCGGGTGAAAATCCTTCCCCACCAATACTTAGGGAAGATGTGTGGTAGAAGTGGCTGTTTCACTAAATGGTGAAAATATCTTCCTGCTACCTGCACTATTACATGATATTAGATTTGAACAAGAAAATACACCAAGAGATTTGGAGGGAATAGCATATTGAGTGAAATATTTAGGAAAGGGGTCCTGATGCACAAAAACATTAAACTGCAAACTCCCATGTAGATAACTAAAGTCGCAGTGAACTCAATTGCAGTTTGAAGTCGAAATCCTTTTGTGTATCTTGCTGTGACTGGAAGAATTCACAGAATCCACTTCATTCTGAGCAACTGCAAGGACGTCTAAGCCCTTCACTAGTTCAATATATTAAGGATCTGCTACATTTGTAGTTTGTTACAGATGGTATGGCAGCAAACAAAGTGGGATGTGTGTACATTTATGTATTTTCCTGCTGATGGACTTTCTGCAATACTCAGGAGCCTCTCCTGGGGTTACTCTGTAATCACAGATTTCAAACCTTGCACAAATCTTGCAGGTAAGTAAACACTCATAACAGCTAAATGCACCAGAAAGTAGCTACATACATGTGTACCATAATAATCTATCAGGAAATTTTCCTGGATTTTCAGCATCAAAAATCTAACCTTTATCACTTGAAATAAAGGTTCTTTTGTCTATAAGCAAAGTAGCAGGCTGAACAGTAATTTTGGCCTACCACAAAAGGACACCATTAACTAATTCTTTTTCAGCAGCATCATCAGTATTGCTAAACATTTCAACTCCCTAGCCTAGCCTCCTGAAACCATTAGACAGGTCTTATGATCATCAGAGCTTAAGACAGCAAAAAGCCTACAGTTTTATTGTTTTTGTTATCTGTTCTTTGAATCTTTAGGATTCTGTGTTTTAGATTTTCATCAGTCAGCCTTGAAGACAATTTAGTGAAAACTCAGGCTTTCCTGTGACTACCTGACTACAGGAGCTAAGACTTTAAAAGGACGAAAAAAAAATACTGGCACATATTGCATAACTTCCTATGAAAAGGTTAGAGTCAGCAGCATGAGTAAGCCTTTTGCAGCCCACCAAAGTAGGTGGAAAATCAGAGCCCCTCTGAGACGCACTTTAATGACTGGTAGCRTCTCCCTGAGACTTGCAGCAGGGTCGTCGCAGGTAACAGGAGCCCTGGGTTGGCTGGACAAGCTCATAGGAGCTTTGCAATCCCAAAGTGGCCACAGGAGCAGCCAAGACTCCACACACGAGGCCGTTTCCACATTCTCATCCAAGAAGATATCGTGTCTCTGCTGTGGAGAGTGTGAAGCCCCACTCCTACATGGCACAGGGCATCTATGGTGTGATGCTGCCCAGCCTTGCTGCCCTCCATCAGGACTTCACATGGGCTGTGGGAGCACGTTCATCTGGGTGCTTCTGTGCTCAGGACAGGCAAAGAGGGTGAATCTGATTGCATTTATCTGAGACGCAATCACGAAATCAAAGGGCTTTAGTGAATTAGAGAGGGCGACTGGGGGGCCCTCAGCTTTTCCCTGCAGAGCCTGACGTGCAGGAAGTGCCGAGCATCCCCCCTCTAGAAATCAAGAATCGTGAGGATCTCTGCAAGCAAAGCTCTGATAAACCTTTGAAAATCTCAGCAGGAGTTTTTAATCAGGGTTAGGCTTGTAACGAAGAGACAAGTAATGATTTCCTATACTCTGTAAAATACTGATGAGGGTAAAGTAAACATTGTTATTACAGGGTTACAGAGTCAATTTCCTATCACTTTTCACTAGGACTATTGTAGGGAAATGTTTGGGAAAACACATGTTGTGCTAAAAAACTCTAAACATGAGCAACATTTCCCTTTTAGGAAAGTAGACTTGTAAATGATTTAAAGCCTGATCTAGTAAATTGGCCCCTCTTTTAGTCTGAAAAGTAATGGGGGGAAAAGGGGGAGGGTGCCAAAACTATATTGCACATTACCAGATTTCCAGGATTCTGCATTTTCTTACTCATTAAACTTCACATTGAATATGCATCATTTCTCTGCATTCTCTTCCAGCCCTCGGGACTGTACAGTCCAAGTGTATTTTAATTAAATTATTTATTATTTAAATTAATTTAATTACAAAAAATAACAGGCTCTGCACATGTTCGAAAATGCCATGTTGTATAACTAAATCTTGAGTAATTGTTAAATTTCTTGCAGGCCTCCTGCTAGGAAGTACTGTTTTTCTTTAAAAGTGAGAACACTATTATATCCGTCAGTGGAAAGTTTACACATTGTATTTCTTCTTTCATATGCCGTTAAACATGAGGCTCTCTCATTTCCCCCTTTCTTCAGAAGGCAGGAGACCCATCTGGTAATATTCTGCAGATCAGCATTTCTTAAGGAGAGTTTGATTTAAGTGGTGGTTTTGTTGAAGGCAACGAAAAAGAAACTTATGAACCTGGGYTACAGCACTATGTCTTGTGTAGTTATTAAAGTTATTCCATGCGTATTCCATTCCAAAGATAAAGTTGTCTTGAAGCTGCAGGGAATAAGTAAGAGGTACACTCTTATTTCTCATCCCACTATATTTTGGACTTGCAGCAAAGGAAAAATAGCCAGGGTTTGGATAGCTCTTTACTTGCCAGCTAATTTTGTTTTGAGAGTTGAAAACTGATGTGGATAAAATCTCCTTCACAAGTCCACGTGTTATTAAAGTTTTAGAGAAAAAAAAAAAAAGGCAAATAAAAGAAAACCATTCCAACATTGGTAAGTGTCATTGTGCCTCTTCAGTCCTGTTTTACAGCTGGCAGTGGGTGCACAGGTGCAGGGATATTGTAAGATGGATATTTCTAGCTTCTTTTACCAGAAAGCAACATTAGTGGGGGCATCAGAGCGGGCCGCCTTTCCTCTCTGCCTCTGAGCAGGGAATCCAGAGCAAAATGTGTGAACACTGAGAATTAAGCTTTCTTGGCTGAGGGGATGCAGCTAAGATTTTGCAATGTAGAAATGTTCCAGCAAAGATGAGGAATCTTGTCAAAATTTTCCTCCTGGAAAAACCTTTTCACCAGAAGTGAGGTTCAGAATATGAACATATCTCAAACCCTAACCACCCGTAATTACTGCAGACTTCTGTCTTCTCTTGAGAGGAGCTTTGTTTCCGTAAGAGAGCGCAATGCCTGCAATCCACTGGAGAGTCTGCAGTTTCTGTTCTGTGGAGTGTTTTGTACGGATTTTAGTCAATAACTGTAGTCAGAGACAAAAACTGAAAGACTCAGTATTAGCATCAGCCAGCTAAAAGTTTGTACAGGAAGTGCCAAGTCTGATCAGTGGCCTGTATAATTCACAATTTGTTTGTGAGAAAAGCTAGTGACAGATAATTCAGTCTTGGTCACTTAAGTAATTGCATCATCTGCAAATATTACCATATCAGTGCTCGGCTTCCTATCCTGATGACTGGCAATTATGTTAAGCAGTTCTGCTCTAGCACACCGAGGCAGCCAAACGCTAAGGTATGCAGTGTTGAAAAATGGACTTTTAATTTTAGTCTGGATGCACCCAATCTAATTTTAGGAAATTAACTAAGGTCCAAAATTGCAACTGCAGTCTAGATTGCTCTGCAGTTGATGAAGAGAGAAAAGCACTTGTAGAAGATGAGTAATCCTGTCTAAGTGTCCCACTTGCAAACTATAAATAGCCTACCTGGAAAAGTCTACCTTTTTCCCTCTCACTATAAGGAAAGGCCAGCATGACTATTCTCCTGGCACCATCAACAGGCAATTTATCGTGAAAGGTAATCCTTTATTCCACACCATAAAACAGCTTGTTTGATTGATTGGCTTTTGTCAGAGACTTAGTCAAAGGTTTTCCAAAAGTCCAAAAAAAGGTGTCCATTTTTCACATTCATTCTTGTGTGATGTAGTCAGAGATTTTCATTTAAAAATTATGAGATACACCTTCTTTTTCCCTATCTGCCTGATTCCTTTCTCATTTAAACTAGCCCAATGCTACTGATTTAGTTTGAAAAGCTATTTCATATTTATATTGCTGGTGATTATGATGATTGATGTGTCCAAACATACTATTTTGTTATTTGTAACAAACTCAAACTTTTTTCCCCCTAGTTTCTGTTTCTGTGGTTTCCTCATCCTGCAGTCTTTAAAACCTCATGTCTGCCTTTGCAATGGTTTCTTACCCTCTGTACCCCTACCTCTGATCTTTGTCCTCATTCTCTTGTATGTACTCTTTGATACTTGTTATTTAAAGACAGACTGATAGAATAAAGCTCTTTTTAGCTTATGTCCAGAATGATACCATGGGTATATGGTAGAGCCCAAACATTTTCCCTGTTTCTGAAAATTTTATTTCTTCCATAAAAAGCTGTGTCTTCCATGGGCACTGCAGAGCTCACAGTCCGTAGGTTCAGAGGTGACCTACAAGATGCTTGAGTTAAAAACTTCTAAACAAGCACCTGGAAATGTCTCCTCCTATAAAAATCCTTATAAGATTTCTGGTTCCAAGAGACTGCTGTTTCTGATTACAAGATAGGCAAGAAGCTCCTCTCTTACCCTAAATTAAAGACTTCTCTTAGCCTCCTTCTCCACTTAAAACCTTGCTGTGCTCATTGGGAGTATCATGAAGGCAGGGATGAAACACTTCAAAGACTATATATATATATGTATTTTGGATCCCAAATAAAATCTCAACTGTGTAACTTGGTGTGTGTCATATACTCCTATTTCCTAGAGAGGGAGTACAGGCAGATTTGATAGCTGATACCTTTGGCTCCTGAGAATAGTGGCACCAGCGACATTATGATTCAAAATAATCCTACCAGATGGAGCTATTCCTTAGAAAAAGCTGCTCATTTGGCCCTTCTCAACGAGAAAGAAAAGTCTGGGGAAAGGAGAGAGGGAATGAATTTGAAGGAAAAAGTGATGACTCCACAAAAAGTGCTGAAAATGAGGTGAGCCTTGGGGCAAAGCAATAATAGAATAGTAACTTAAATTGATAAAATACCTTTCAGCATGGTCTCAAAGCACTGCACAGTTATTAAAACCTAATGCCAAATTTAGCACTACAATAAAAAGACAAAACAAAAGCAGTTCCATAGTATACTGAAATATATATAAAATACCAAAAATAGAGTAACTCTAAACCCAGAACAATCTTATTTTCCCTTTTAGTTTGGAAATATGAAGTGATTTTTAGGGCATTGAGTACTGCCTGTCTTTTTTTCTTTCTGTTTTTTTTTCTTTTTCTGATTTTGTTTTTGAAAAGGCCATTAAAAAAGTATGCAGTACAGCTCTTCAGATAGAGGGCAAATTGTCAAACTGTGGGCAGAAAGCAAATTCAGTGTTTGTGTCTAGTAAATTCTCTAAACCCCTGGAAACTGGTATTTCACATTGTTCGTAGACTTAACATTTAAGGTGATCCAAGAGCTTGATCACAGAGGGAGGGAAAAGGAGGGAGGGAAAAACTGCACTTTTTCATTACGTCACGAGTGGCTGGGCTTAGTGAAAGGATTATTTCATGAAGTGTGAATACCAGATCTGGGTCATGCAGGAAAGCAGGCTATGTGGCTGTGATCATCCATTCTAGTTTTAAGAATGCGTTTATCTTCCAAGAATTAGCATGATTTATTTATTGTGGATATTAGTAGAGCTCAGACATCAGAGGATATTCCTGTTGCAGCCTACATCTGGCCTAGATATCACATGCTTTCATGGCAATAACTGGAGAGAAATATGCTTTTACATACATCATTCACCCGACTCACTTAGACATCTCTATTAGAAGGTTATGAACTATGTCCTAGAAACGCCTATTTCTCTCCATCAATTTTTAAAGTGTATTTAGTGAGATGGGTTAATCTATACGGCTATACAGAGCTATATCAGATGAATTTCACCTTGGAATGGGGACTARGGAGGACAGAAATGTTTTCCATTTGTGTAGAAAGGGTAGAAGAAGAGGATGGCAGAAAACACAGTGCTGGTTGAAGCTTTAAATATCAAGCCTGGAAGTTAAGGTGTGTGGTTGAGACAGTTGTACCTATTTCTTTCACACCACCAAGCAACTTGGAAGTAGTTAATGAACACATCTACTTCTGGGATGTTTGCATAAACAAACTGATTCCTTTCAGTTAGCCAACCCAGAACTGCACTCAGTTATAAAGGTATTTATTGTTTATATCTTTGTCATTTACAAAACAAGATGTGTTGTCTCTTTCTTTCTCTGTCTCACATCCTTCTCTCCTTATTTGTTGTTTAGTGAGAATTATAATGCTTGCAGTGTAATGAAGCATTTTGTTTTTTAAAACTTTATTTCATGATTTGTACAGAACAGAAAAAAAGATCAAATTATACCGGCTGATTTTAAACCACTTGAGCAAATATATTGTGACTCCTAAAACCACAGAAAAGTGTACAATCTGCAAACCTTGAAAATGGATAACCTAAAGAAAACACATTACTCCTCCTCTCTGACTTAATTTAAATCTGATATCTAAATTGGTAGTGGAACTAAGATTTAGTGGACTGAATATCAAGTTGGAAGGGATTCGGAATAGGATTAATAGTCTATAGATAAATATTGATTAAAAAACTCCTGAACTACAGTTAAGAATGGAGATGATAGAAAATAAAATCAAGTGTGTTTAAAACATAAAAGAATAAATAATTTCAGAATTAGTTGTTTGCTATAAGAATCAGAAGTGAGAGAGATGTGTTAAATAGTTTACACAACCAGGTGCATTTTTCTGCAAGTGAAAACTAAAGTAAAAGTCAGTCCTGACCTCACAGAGTCCCTAACCTGCCTCCTTCCTTTTTGAAGCCAGGACTAGGAGAGCAAGACTGTTCAAAACAGCACTTTCTGCAAAGTGCTGGAAAGTTTCCTGATCTAAGTTTGAAAGGATATGAGACACATCAGCTATAGCCTGCTATGAGAAAAATTAACTATATAATATAAATATATTATATACTTTTTATACTTATTTATATTATAAATATAAATATAAATATAAATATAAAGCATTATTTGGGCATTCAAATGTTTGGGAAATTTGAGAAAAAAGCAAGGGCTGAGAAGCAATATAAGGATAGGCATTTAGCTGTCTGGGATTGTGTCTAATGAAAGTAATTTTTGAGGTAGGTTGTGTAAAATGGTGAAGGAGTACAAAAAAAACCAACTCAGGTATATTGGAAGATTGAGAAGTAACCATTATCTCTGTACTGTGAAGATGTCAGTTTTAATCTATACACTTCGTATTATAGCTCAACACTTTACCGCTAGGTCTTAGTCTGGAATAGAATTAAGAAACATCATAGAATCATCATATAATCAAGAATCATCATAGAAACAAAAAGAATAAAAGAATATAAGCTGATAAATTGTGGATTTGTGAGTCAATAAAAACTGTATCTATAAAACTTAAAGGATCAAATGGCCCTGTCAAGAGAAAGAATCTTTTACCAGCAATACATGTTGGTAGATAAGGTAATATAGTGTTAAAAGAAAGACATTTTCAAGCTGAGGATAAAAAATAACTATGAGCAACACAGACACACCCAGCACATTGTACCCTAGAAGAGCTGACTGAGAAAATGAAAAGTACATTATTAGCTAAAAGCCAGTTTTGTTTTAGGAAGTGACTAATGATGAATGAAGAGGCAAATTAAAGGTCAAATAAAGATGAACAACAAAGAATAGTTTTCCTATAAGCCATGGGCAAAATCAATTCTTTTTTTTTTCTTGTTAAGGATCCTGAATAAATAAAGGGAATGGGAGACTACTGAAATGTCATAAATTGTCCCTTAGTAGGTCAAGAGAGTTGAAAACTGGGCAAGGAAAGGCGTAAGAAAGACCAGTAAACCTATAGCAAAATGACATCTGAACAACATGTTGAGAGTGAGGAATTTTGGAACTAGAATTTTTATTTATTTTCATTTATTAGAATTTTCAGTGCAATACAGATTTTAGAACAGACATAGTACCTATCTTTTCTGCCTTAGCAAATCAAATACTCTTCAATTCAAGCTGTCATCATTAATTAGAATTTGTATTAATACAATGGAAATCAAGAAGCAAACAGTACACATAGAAACTTAACAGAGCAGTGTTCTGTGACCTCATAAAAGTGAAAAAATTGAACAGGGCTTCTCAGAAATGCCTGAAAGAAAAAAAAATAGGAAGAAATAGATTTAAAATGTTGTGGCCTTCTGTCAAATAATACTGAAATAAATCTTTTCTATTGAAGTTCCCCATCTTAAAAAAAAAAAAAGAACTAAGGAGAAATAATACCTGTCAGAATTTGGAATTAGAATAAGCATAGCTGGTCCAAAAATTATATGAAAAATACAGCAAGGTAGAGAAAATATGGCCTCCTGCAAATCAATAAAGAACACACTCTGACATACATTTGAAACAAGCCAGTGTTTTGATGAGATATAGTAAGAGAAGAATATTTATTTCAAAATTTGTTTCTGAGCAAATCTGTGAAGGATCTCAAACTTTCAAAGCGGGGGTCAGGGGAAGAAAATATATTCTTTTTTTATATCTGCCTCAGTTGAAAACAGAAAATAGAGAATTTCTGAAGAGTTTTATTACACAGGACAACTTTATTAAGAATCTGAAAACAAATATAATAATAGAATTTTATAAAGTTCTGAGAAAAGTTGATGGACAAACTCTTCCCTTACAAGCCATAAAGGTATGTTTCAGGGTCTAAAATTGGGAAAAAAAAAAACAAAAACAAAAAAAACAAGTCCTAAAAAATAAAAATGTATCTTTTATCTCAGGGTACTGCATTTTCTGTGGATGATGACATGGAGATAAAAGAATAAAATAATTTTTAAAATGATTTTAGAGATAAACTCAGAAGTGACATTTTATAGTTTTCATAGGAGTCTGTTTTGCTATGTTAGGGAATGGAAAAATTCTTGTATTTAACAATAGCRATGTCAATGCACATTTTCACTGATGTTGTTTCCACTACCTGTGGAATCTTTAATAATTTTCAGACAAAAATAGTCATACATCTGCATTGAACATGAAAATTTGAACAGGTTGTGTGTTTTCCTTGTATAAGCCAGTACTCATCGTGGATTTTTTTTTTCAAAAGGGTAAGAGCAGCTGCTTTTACAAGGAAATGTATTTCTTAAATTTTTTCTACTTCAAAGTTGACTTTAAGGACAATAACATTTTGAAAGGTGGGTGTGAATGCCACATGGAAGAGTTGCCAAGAGTGACCAAAGATGCTGAATACTGTACTATACGGGCTTTCAAAGAAGAGTGTTTGTACAGCTTCCTCAGCCTAGTGGCCCCCTCTTTCACACAGCTCAGCTGAAAGGCAACATAAATCAATGCAGAAAACTTTATTCACAAGCTTGGACTAGGGCAGAATGATGTGAGGAATTTGATTTTCTTAGAAGTGTGCCAGGAGAGAAATTCTAACTAGCAAAAGGTAAAACCCACCAATTTAGTCCAGTAATTATTGCTCGATAATTACAAAGAGCTGCTTCACTCATCTATATTAACCAGTTTTGTGAAAAACAATGAAATCACACCAGCAAACTTCTGATAAGCCTTATAGAGGAAATATTCTCTCTTCTAATATTTTCAAAACAGAACTTTTAAAATAAAAATGGACTAGTAAAACTCTTATTTAAGAACTATTGAACTCAAGAGGAAAATTATTTTTTACATAGAAGGTAGAAAAGAAAAATCTTTACAAAAGAGTGAAGGAAGGGGAGTGATTAGAAAGATTTTTGCCAAAAATGACTTTAGAAGAAGACTTTAGGAAAGATACCGAGCTGCAACAGGAGTAAGACTATGTATTTTCCATCTTCATTTTACATAGAGAGAGGTCTTCAAATACTATGCAGATAGAAGCTGTCTGCAGTTCCAGGGTCCAATATATTTCCATTGTGATTTTCTGGAATAGGTGTGGAGAAAGAAGTTCCTTTTTCTGTTTCTGGTAATTACACTCACAAGTTTAAGCATGCTTAAACCATTATCACAACCATTATAAGGGATGACAATATCCTTACAGGTCTCCTAAGCCTGCAAAGATATTTCTAAAGATATTTACTTTATGCTCAAATAGAATGCTGACTAGAAAAGAGTAGGAAAAAAAAATTAGTCAGAATTCTGGTCAGTAGTTTCTGGTAAAGATGCTGCTGTAATGTGGAAGGAAATTTCTATCCCTCTTTCTCCGTTTAGTCATGAAAATATATAAGGGATGCCCTGATAGTAAAGGAATGATTCTATCATGGCTGATGATTGCTAGAAAAGAGGCAAAAGAAGCACACATATATAGAAATATGGCTTGCTTTCCAAGTAGTATGTGGAAGACATGCTACAGATTCAGTAAGCCTATATCCCAAGTCAACTAGGTCCAGAGAAGGAATATGAAAGGATGAGTGAGAGACACTCATTATGATGAAGAATCAGTTAAAAGAAATATACTTACATAGATAATTGACAAAGTTGTTTAAGATGTGTTTAGTGCTGCTGAACAATAAAGGGCTATCCCCATAGAAGGGAGTGAGCTGGTTAACATTCATTTTATATGTTACATTTGACAAGGACAGTGGCTTCTATTGTGTCATCTATGGAACAAAACTCTAAAAATATGAGAAATTAGATGTTTTCTGTAGATGCTAGAGGATGCTAGGTTTAGATATCTTTTGTTTAAGTTTACCAATAACAATACAACCTTCTTTTTCATTAACGGTTTTATAATTTTGAGAAAAATTTATTGACTACTAATATTCCAGATATCTAACTTCACTACCTCCCTCTCAAGAAATAACTTTCATCTTTCCTCTCCCTCAAAAATTTGGAGAGGACATTAAAAACACTTCAGCTGCTTTGCTCAAGCATAAATATAATGCTGGATGACTGTGTTCTCAACTGTGGCAAAATCATAGGATAGCTCTTGTAGGAACCAAAAATTTCTCTTCACGAAACAATGCAAAGTCCAGAACACTGAGAAGTGCACTCTAGAACCAGCAGGGTAGCTGACCAAGCTCTCGTTCGAGTCAAATTTAACAATGTAGGACTGCAAAAGGATTCAGAAGGGCCTGTGTTAACACTTAGATGTATTGACATGGAAATGTTCTCAGTTGGCCACAGGGCTAAAATGTCCCATTTCTCTGCTGCAGAAAGTACCTACATATCTCCTCCAAGGTGTCATAGCATACCCCAAGTCCCTGTCTGAAAGTTGCCCTAAGGCACCAAGCATCATGTAGAGCAGGAGGAAGCTTCATGGCTGCATCTGTTTTACTCAGGAATCAAGGACAACCTACAGCCACTCTGCTGTCCTCCTCCTGTCCCCCTTCTGGTGCAACATGTGCCAAGGGGACTTCAGGGGGAACTGTTCTTCATGGGGCAGCAAGCAAAAGCTGCCAACTTATCTCTCAGCAACAGCGTAACTCGCTGTATTTGCAACTATAGCAGGAACTCATGTGTGTTTCTCTCTCCTGCCCTCCATCCCATCAGTTCCCTGGTTGAAATCTATATGCATTAGGACTTCTAAATCAATTTCCCTCACTCTAAAGTAATAGATCCCAATTTCATCTCTTTCCCTCCTTGACTAAGATTGGAGACGCCAACAGGAGCCTAATAAAAATTAGCAGCACTGGAGCCTCATTTTTTCCTGAACAAAGCCCTTATTTAGTCTGATTCCTTTGTCACGTCATCCATCATAGCCTGTTCCTGTGATTTGGTTACACTTAATGCAGCAGTTCAGCTAATTATGTGGCGTTGCACACACAACAAAAGTTTTGTCTTGTTTGCTGTTTGCTGAATTAACATTTTATGACCAAGCACCAGTGACCATCACTATACAGCTCCTTGACAATGAGAAAAATAACCACTTACACCACTTCACACTAGGAATCGGGATCATTCAAGAGAAGTATGCTATTCGACTGAGAATTGTTAAATGGGCTTGCTTACAGAGTGAAATTTCATATAAAGCAGAAGTGCCTATTTTGCCAAACATAAAGCAACAATAAAAATCAACTAAAATGCAAAACAAAGTCCTGCCTGTGTACCATTTGGCAATTTTCTGCAGCACTAACTTGCTTAATCAATAAACTCAATGAAAAAAATACTCATTTCGTGTAGGAAAATCCAACATATCTGTCACTCCATGTTGCAACCTTTTCCCATTTTAGCTAGTGCTGGTCTTTGTCAGGTTTATATACTCTTGTATTTATTTTGACAAAGTCTAATGCTGTTCAAACCACAAGGGGTACTTACTTTACTTACTCAGAATAAAAAAGCTGTTCTCCAGCATGGACTGCAAGATTAAGCTTGATGACTAACCAATAGCTTAGTGGATGAAATGATACTCTGTGTATAAAATGTGCAATACATATATATATGAAAAAATACAGTCATACACATTGATTTGTGGACAAGAATATACTCATTTCCTCCAAAGAAAAAAATAACTCACTCCAAATATTTTTTTTCTACAAAGGGCAAAATTAATTTGCCAGAAAAATCAGCTGCCTTTTCAGCACTGTAAGAAATTTAGATATAAAAAATTCCAGAAGAAACTATACGAAAGGAGTATTTTACTAAGTGGATTTGCCAAGGCCTCTAGAAATGTGAGAAATGTTAGACCTTCAGAAGAACTTACAGAAGTGTTTGACCATCTTCATTCTCTAAAATGTCTTTTTTTCACCTCAGGAGCTAATTAGCTCCTATTTTGATAGGAGCTAATTACCTCCTGTTTAGATACTTACCCATACTAGTAAATTTGTACCCACCGCATTTTGATGAGAAAAATAAAATGTTAATAGTAGAGGAAGTGCCTCAGAAAATGGCATTAAAATGAGCTACACCATTTAGCATCAGTGTCAAGGACAAAATTCTACCATGAATTGACTTGTAATATGCCTATCTTGTGTTCTCTCTTTTATCTAAAATTTTATTTATTTCTCTAGCAACCTTGTCTAGTCCTTATCCAGACCAAGTCCTTCTGACTTTAATCCTATCTCTTTCAACTGCAGCAAAGAAAACAGCTAGAGGACACCAAGACACTGCCAGTATGATGCAGAAGCAACAGATAAAGTTCTACAGCCCCTGTGGTGGTGCAGATTGGAGTCAACTGATGCTCACTTAAGTGAAGTCAAAGTAATCTCTTTTAACTTTTTGTAGTGGGATTTGAACCAACTTGTTTGACAATTCCGAGGTACATTTGGGGGGGGGAGGAGGGGAGAGTTAATTTAGAAATGATGTCATCATAAGGATGCTAGACAAAGCACGCAAACACTAAGATATCATTAGAACAGCTATATTTACTGCGAAGATCTGCCTGATAATTATTATGATTTGTCTTAATCTCTTGCATTTGCACAACTGTCACACCCAGGTGAATATGACTGCCTTGTGGTGCTGGCAGTAACACATAAAATTATGAATTCCTAGGACCTTTCACTCTGAACTTGTGCTTTCAGTCACTTTGAACTTAGCCTTTTTCTTGGCGAGTGCTGTCCCCGCTTTCCTACCTCTGTGATTAGAATTCGGAGGAAGTTTCCGGAGGATAGTTCAGCAATTTCTAAAAATCACTTTAAAGAAAATACTTTTGTCAAAGATTTGAAAATAGATTTTTTTCCCTTCTTCTAATATGTGTAAATGTCATATATATATATATATATATATATATATATATATATATCATTAGACCTAAAAAATAATTATTCCTTCTTTCCCTGGAGAAGGATGGAAAATAATTAATCTATGCTAAAAGACAAGGCTCTGGAAATCTTGTTTTTGCTTGGCTCCTCTAATCTCTGAAAAATCTATGTTCAAATGCGTATAATACTAAGACAAAAACTCTAGCTTCAAACAGCTAGCTTCAAACCTGTCTTCTTCACAGAGTATGCTTAAAGCCTGCAGGACTTCCTCATGCCAGTTCTATTCACCTTGCTCAACTTCTGGGGAATATAAAGATTTATTGAGTCCTATCCACAGTTACATGCTATACACATGCATGGCCGGCATGCGCCTCATTTCATGCATGAAATTAATAACACAGATGCATGAAAAGCACTAATTTCACATAAGGTAATAAATAGCATTTTCAATGGTATCCAAAAAGAGGCTCTTTTTGCCTCTCCCACATATTTATCAGGTTATGCTGGAAAAAGAAATTAGAGAAATTGAGAAATTCTTGGGAATTCTGGGAGCTTGGAACTTTTCACCCTTAACATTCAACAGTCACAAACTTACTTTAAACTTCTGTTTACTATCCTACAGTATACTCAATACACAGAAGATATGATTACAAAATCACAGTGCAAAAAGAGAAATAAGAGAACTGCAGTGGCCTGTATGTATGTATACATTATGATGCAAAATTTAATTACACAGCCACCCCCAATTTGCCCCACAGGATCCAACTCATCCAACTCATTCAGTATTTGAGACAGAGTACTCACAGAATGTTCGGCAATATTTCTTTTTTTTTTTTATTTCATATAATTTAATATATACTCTCATTCCTAATTTTCTGCCCACCATCCAAATCTTGTACTGAATACATAATTATTCATTTCCTAATGGGCTTTTCCCTGGTGCTTTTTTTTTTTTTTTTCATAGTATCCTAGTTATTAGCAGACATTAATGAATTTATCTTTGTAATGTCCCTGTGGTATCATTCCCTCCATTTTACAGATAGGGAATTGTCAAAAGTGCCAGCTAATTTGAAGTGGTAATTTGAGATGCCTCAGGTCTGGTATCTCAGAGCATGCAGCAGTATGCATGCACTCAGAGAGCGTTCCTATTTATCTTAGTGACTTCTGTAAAAACTCAGCAGTTCTTCAAAAACAATTACAAAATCTCAGTCTCTGTACCCTGAACGTATCACAACATGAAGATGGGGATTTTTTATGATATTCCTAAAAAGTCTTTGACAAAGCAGGATGAAATATACTTTTCCATAAACATTCAGTCACTTCTATCACAACCCCGTTTGTTCTGCTTCATTCAGGGCCCACCTCCAAAGCAGCAAGTGATCTTCAGTCATGACATAAAACTGATTCATTCCTAAGCACTGCTCATCATACATTTTTAATGAAGTGGGAATCTTATGATCTTTTATTTCAATCCTCAGGCATAACATGTATTCATATGGTGATGAATTAAGCTTAACTTCATTTGGACATTTTCTAATGTTGGACTACAGGGTAACTTTGCAACTTCAAGATTCTTTTAATGCAGCCTTCTGGCTTAGAATTAACTAATTTAAACATGGCAAAAAATCTTGAACAGAGCCCATGTATGCATGTGTGCACCCACAAACAAACTCGCTGAAGCAGAACTGGCACCGTCTGACTTGCTGAGCTGCCTTTCATTCCTGAAGGTGTTGTGGAAACAGGAAATAAGAGAGAGAATTGCTGTCTGGAGCTCCCACTAGAGGGGGATGGAAGAACACAATTGGCCAGTGACCGGTAGCTGTCATGGCAGAAATGCTGAGGTTCAAAACTAGTTGAATTATTAGAGTATTCAGATGTATTTGAGAAGCAACAGGAAAGCTCTTGCCTGATAATTTTCCCCCTCTTCTCTGTCTCAGTAATATTGATCACAGAATACCTGGGAACCTCATTGTTCCTCCTTTTGGTATTGCTATAATTGCAATACCCAACTCTTTGTTCTAGGCTCTGAGGGAAATGTATCCTAATGCTTTATAGTCACAATATACTCTGTGTATATTCTATGTTCCTTCTCCTGTCCTCCTCCCTAGCACCAACTCTTCCTTGTTCTTGTGTCTTGCCTTCACCATTTCTGCTGCATCCCTTCATCTTCTCTTAAACCTCCTCTCTAACCTGGCTTTCATTCAGCCCTCAGACCTACCTTCAATGTCTAGCACCTAACACCCCAGCAGACTTTAGCTAAAGGATTCTATCTTGTTCAGATTTGGTCAAATTTGCAAAGTATAAGGCACATTCATTATATGAATGTGTTCTTTGTGCCAAAGTATGGAAGAGGCAAAACATTTCCAAGAAACAATTTGTGATTTTTCTCTTTTGTTTTTAACATGGTTTAGAGAATAATTTATGTAGTATCAGCCTCCGAAATGACTGCACCATTTGAGCTGAACAGCAGAGTAACCTTTACTGCTCAAAAACGTTTTTAGAATTTAACAAAAGTAAAACCATCTTCCAGCAGTCCCACAGCATGTTTTCTTCAACTCTGCAATTGAAGTTGCCAACCTATAAATAAACTACAGTGATGTGAATCGTAGCTAATATCATATCTGTTCTATACTTGATACACTATAAATTCACTCTAAACACTATCTGAATTCTGTCAGAAATGAAAGAAGAGTATTTGGTCGTATTTTGAACACTTATTGCAAATCACAAAATAACATCAATCACAGATGTTCGTTTAAGTAAGTGCTCAGTGAAGATATGCCTATGGATGGCATGCTTCTGGTTCCGATTTTTAAAATTCAGTTTGGTAAAATTCTCTATGCCCTTATTTCCACCTTCACCTACTAAAACACTTGTGCTGTTCATAGAAGCACAATGAACTACGTTACTTACTTTGTCACAACACATGATAAACTCAATTTTAACTCATATAATCAGTTGGTATTGGCATATGACACATTACTAAAATTAGTTTCTGTTAAATTTAGAATTGCTGCACAAACTACACTGAACATTTTATATACCTGTTTATCTTATATTTGGCCAGTAATTTTTTTAGTAAGATTGAAATATATCCCATCTCCGATGCCATGGAGATGGTTTTAGATAGTCAGAATGGATGTGAGTCATAAATGCAGATTTTAAAAAATTTCTGAATAGTTGTAAAAGCTTTGAAAAAATAAATTATTCAAATAATTTCTTTTCTTAATAAACTAGGCCATAAAAGTCCTGGCTGAAAAGATTATAAGTAAAAACAATATGGAATGTCTCAACCCACATTAAAAATATTCATATTTGGTATGTTTTCATTTACTTTTATTTATTTTCATCTTTCAGAGAATTGTATTAAATTACTATAATAGTATCTTATTTCTTGAGATCAAAAGAATCTGCATTTAATAATTCATAGGGGCAATTGTCCGTGTGGTCTTATGTTATCTTATTGGAACATCAAAGCTTGTTTCAGATTTCTGCTAGTACCCCCTTGGGCAGATCCCATGTTCACATGGAAGCTATTGGTTGAGACTCAGTGCTGACTTTCATGTGGAGGGAGGAGAAAAAGGCTATCTTATACATACCTACAACTGGACCACCAGGGGATGCTTTGAAGAGGGAGGGAGGGAGGCAAAAAATGCTGTATGTGTGAATGATTACTTAGGAACTTCTTTCATGTGACTGCTAGGAAAAAGTCTTTTTTCTAATGGAGAAACTTGATGACAGACCTGGCAAAATCTGGCATTTCCTGTTGTTTTCTTTGCTGCTTGTGAGTGTGAGCATGTTTGGAAAGTTCTTTTAATGAGTAGCTGTTGTATATACGAATGCTCCTTCTGACAGATTTATGCACCTTGTATTGTCATTCACTGCAAAAGCAAAATAACCTTTGAATAACCTTCTAATTTATATGGGACCATCTTCCATATGTATATAACGTGGCTATGATGTTCCAGTGCTTCCTGTATAAAGAGAAAATACCCCCAGTGACAGCTACATTCTTGGACATTTTGGTACAATTTATCTCTTCCAAACTTATCCACATAAAATGTAGCAGTCTGGTGTGAACTGGTTGTCTTAGCCTCTCTCAGTGGAGAAAACGAGGAACCCTCATAAGTTATCCATTCTGACTTAGATATCTCAGATGGTGTGAAAAATACTTTAGAGTATGTTAGATGGTTTGTTTGAGTGGCTATGAGACAGCTAACATTTAAAGGAACTTGAATTAGGCAATTTGAATGGCTTTTATACCTGTTTTGTTATTGTTGTTGTTGTTGTCTTTTTTGAGAAAGAGAAAAAGAGACTGCTAAGAATGTTAGTGTTCATCATTACTCCTATAGGTTAAGTGGCAAAGTACCGCTTAACAGTCACCTGCCTATGGATCATAGGCTGTCACTGACATTTATATTTAGAGTTTAGGCAGAATACTTCCCATGGCTGTGTATTACCACCCCTACTGAGCAGTTCAAGCTTTATCTGACTAGATTAAAAGAGTGATTTGGGTTAATATAACTGATTTTTCAGAGGAGATATGGAGCACAATGGAAATATGGAGTGCTTATCTCTGTCAATTCCATTTTGGGCTGCATTCCCTTTCTGACAGGGAAGATCTAGCTAATGAAGTCTGTAGAGTATGGAGAGCTATGCAGTTTACTCTAGAGCAAACATCCACATTTTGTAATCTAAATAGCTATTCCAAATTTATACTGACTACAGAAGGAACGTAGATGCTCAATTCACATTTGATATAAAAGGTGACATCAAATGTGATTCAGTCTCCTACACCCAAGGAGGTGCCATTTGAGATGCCTACACCCATCTTGTGCCATTTGAGATGCCTTCTAGTACTGGAGACATCCAGAAATGGTGGATTGATATTATCTGGGGTTTGTGGGAGAATCATGACGTCTGGTGTGACAGCTAGAGATCAGGCATTACACTGCAGGCATTTCAAGTGGTACCAGACATCTACAGGAAGAAAATTGAATCTACTCCATATGTTCAGATAATCACATTTAGATACCTTCCATTCAGAGMTGAATTTGACCTGTCTTGATTACCTGACATTAGGAAGAAACTTCTTTTGCTGGCATTTAGTTTTCTGTTTTGGGGGTGTGTCAACTTCCAGAAACATATCACAGGTCTAGGAAAGAATATTATGTAAGAAGGACCTCTGCTAGCACCTACCTCATCTTAGCTTAAATGGCTACAGTGTGCATGCATACATACATATATAACAGTTGATTGTCCCAAGCTCACACTAACATCATTTGAGAGAGGAACAGTTCTTGGGCCTAATTCGCTTGACCTACTCTCATGCTTTGCAGCAATGAAATGAATTGCACCCTAAAAGTGCTTGTATTTCTTTTCCAAGATATCTTTTTTATTCTCTTTTCCCTTTATATCTTTCCCAAATATGATGGACATCAAGGGTGACTAGCTCTAATGTGACATCCACTTTCCAGTTGTCTGCAGTTGATCATGAGAGTCAGACCTATTTCTGACCAACAATTGTACTGCAGCACTCTCTGAAGGTTTTCTGAAACACACCCTGTTTTATAGTGAACTTTTTGGTCATGAAGGTGGAGAAGCTATCAGAATAACAACTGTTCTGCTAAGCTTAAAGTTATCAGCTTAGTTTGCTGTATTTACCCATTGCTTAGCATCTCCAGGGAGTAAACAGTGGGACCTAATTTATGCAATCCGTGCTATCTTTTGTAACTATTTTCTAAGAAAGATATTACTCTCTCCACTGGTTGCATTTGGGCTCTATGGCATGAATAAAAATCTCTCAGAGCCTTGTTGATATTTTTCTGAATTGGATTATACATTTGTTCTCAGATGATCACACAGTCTAATGAGCAATAAAACAGTTTACCCATTATATGGTATACTGTGAGATTCTTGGATGTCCACAGAGATATTTGAACTATACATCTCACCAAAATGTGTGGAAAACTGTTTCGACCACCAGTATTCAGAGATAAACAGGAATATAGGGCTTATGATACTGAATCAAACCACAAATATTTGCCAGTCTGTGCTGCTAACAGTTATAAGTATATACTGTTTTTACAAATGAATAAAAATATTTCAAAAACAGTGAAGGGATGCTCTGTTAACATCTATGTGTTGTTTTAGAATAAGTCTCATTACTTTGATTTTATATTCTTAACACTAACCTTTCCAATTTCAGATACTATGGCTACATCACTTGGACATCTTTACTGGGGGCTGTGAAAAAGAAGATATGTCTTTGAACTCAGAAGTAAAAATTCTTATCTTGTGATATAATAGAGGAGTAATGTTAGCAAGAAAACAGGTTTCCACTTTTTGAGCAAACAGGTAATGAGAAGTGACACTAAACAAATGGAGAGCTTGTATTCCCTTATTTGGAAACACCTTAAAGGTTATTTAGGTCTTATTTTTTTCTATACAAAGTATAGCAATGTTTTGTATTTGAAACCTTATTTCAGGCAAGTATTTAGACTGAATAAAAGTACTAAACCAGGAGAAAACTGTAATGTAGTACTCTGATGTACAAAAGCCAATGGGCCATAAACATGAGCAGAATGACTCACCTGTATGGAGAGTGTTCTGAAGGAAATTCACTGTCCTGAGTAGTTTCTGAGGTTTCCATCTGTGGAGAAATTAATACAGAGGGCTTCAAGCTATTCTTACCATGTAACCAAAGAGCAAGTAATATTCTGAGAATATGCAATTTGCATGTTGGTTACTAAATTGATGTTTTCAGCAATTTGTTGTATTCTCAGAAAACCTACAGGAATAAAATTATCTCTTTTATCTTGATCAAAATTTGCAACTTGCAATGTTCGTTCTTCCAATCAACAAGGCTCTTTATCTCCATCTGTCTAGCACTTTTTATTGCTGTCCTTGCTATCACATACATGCCCATATTCTCTAGTACTAAGACCTCTTAACACAGAATCACAGAATCACAAAATGATTGAAGCTGGAAGGGACTTCTAGAGATTATCTAGTCCAACTCCCCTGCTCAAGCAGGGACACCTAGAGCGCATGGCACAGGGTGACATCCAGGTGGATTTTGAAGACCTCCAAAGAGGGAAACTCCACAACCTCTCTGGGCAGCCTGTTCCAGGGCTCTATCAGCCTCACAGTAAAAAAGTTTTTCCTTACCTGGAGATGGAACTGCCCGTGTTCAACTTGTACCCATTACCCCTGTCACTGGCCACCACCGAGAAGAGTTTTGATTTATCCTCTTTACATTCTCCCCTGAGGTCCTTATACATATTGGTCAGATTTCCTCTCAGTCTTCTCTTCTTCAGGCTAAACAGGCTCACCTTGCTTAGTCTTTCCTCATACAGGAGATGCTCTAGTCCCTTAAACATCTTTGTAGCTCTCCGCTGGACCCTCTCTAGAAGTTCCACATCCCTCTTACACCAGGGAGCCCAGAACTGCACACAATAGATCTCCAGGTGTGGTCTCACCAGAGCCAAGTAGAGGGGCAGGATCACCTCCAGCCAGATGAGGCCTGCTGGCAACACTCTTCCTGATGCAGGCCACGATCCCGTTGGCCTTCTTGGATGCAAGGGCACATTGCTGAGTTGTAGTTAACTTCTTGTCCACCGGGACTTCCAGGCCTCTTAAGGCATCCTACATTTAAAAAGTTAATGTGCTAAGTTAAGCATTGAACTAACATATTTGCGAAATAACATAGAGCATTGTGATAATCATATTTTTCCAAAATAACCAGAAGCAGTTGACTGCATTGTTGGAGTACTACAAGGACAGAAACACATCTGATATTACTAAGATATTCTCTGTGTTGTTGTGTGGTCCAATAGCTTCTCTGTATCTTAGAGCACATTTTTTTTATTAGATTTGATACATAATTTCACCCTTAGGCTGACTTTTCTTGCAAAGTTTCTTCCTTATTTTCAAAGACAGAGTTGCAAACCCCTATGTAAATGCTGACAGAATGTGTGAATATCATCGGTGAATTTAAATTCAATCTTCAACTCTTGCTTTGTGTAGAGCCTTAGACTAAACGAACATCAAAAATTGTTTTATTGTTACTGTTTTAGAATTAATTTAGTCTGCCATCTGTCTGTCATCCTTCTACTATCCATCTACATCCATCTACTTCTCTTTTCCTCTTGTAGTTCAGTTGTGGGTCCTCTGACAGATGCTGTCTATAATTCTGCACACTCCTTTCATGGTGTCTAGTACCACAGTGATCTACATACCTCTTAAATGTTGTCTTACTAAATCTGATAAATAGCAATAATTTATTATACTGATTTTGTAGCAATGGATTTGATCACCTGCTGCTTCAGCAATGTCCTATCTCTTGCACCAGTGCAGATCAAAACAGTGTATAAATTATGAATTTTGCATTTGCTTGCAGTTGACATTTTTGTGAAATAATTTGATTAACATTATGCAGTGAACTTGAAAGGGTTGATCTAGATGATCTCCAGAGATGCTTTCGAACTCAAATCATGTTGTGACTCTCAGAAGTTTTGTGATTTCTTTTCTGGATGAACGAGGCCATAAGTTCAAAAATGAAAGAATGTTTGGCTTCTTGCAGAGGGAGAAAAAAAGACAAAAAGAACATACCATTTTCTATCTGTTTTTAGGTTTTGCTGATTCCTAGAAATGACTATCTTAAGTGTCTTTCCTAAACAGCATTTGGAAGACTAGAATAACATGGAAACTTGAAGGAATAATGGAGGACATTGGTATTGCTCTGATTATAAATCTTCTGACTCCATGGCACACAATCAGGTAAAAGCTGATAAAAACAGGGATTTTAGTCCTCACTTTTAAAAGTTCTGTCCTCCTGGTCAGAATTTTCTTGAAAGAAGTATTATTTTTTTTCTAAGAATATCCCTGTTGCTGCATAAGCAGCATTGGAACAAAAGTTTATGTAAGTCTCCTTTCAACTGCTTTGGCTTCTCAGCTTCAAAGAGCCACAACAAAATATCTTGCAGAAGCAGAAGAAACATCAATTGCTTTTGATTTCAGTATTCAACAGATATCAAATGCCCGGCAAAGTATGAGTAAACACTGCTAAATTCTTCACTGATGTACTAATACTGAGATAACTTTATGTGCACTTTGCAATATTTATTCGCTCTTTCTTTTTAAGGCACTTTTGCATTAGATCAAGTAGTACTATAAAAAATGGCAGATAGTACCCAAGGTAAAATCTTATATCTTTAAACACATTATTTAGTTCTCTACACTTTGTCTTTTAAAACTACAGTAGCAAGATCCACCTATTTCTCCCCATTCCCTTGCACTCATTGCTGTTGATAGCCCTCCCGCTGACTCCCGTGGTAGCAGGAAGAGCACCTACTTCTAGCATGTAAGACTTGAAAACAATCCTGATTTGGCTGATTTCAACACAAGACACAGAATAAGTTCCTAGCTATAGGTTTAATCAAAATTAAGAGGAAATATCAATTCCCCTGTGACTGTCGCTTCTCGATTTTAATCTACATTGTGCTACATGTTTAGGTTTGTGAGGGTGGCAACCCTGAGACTTTTCTGATGTGGAGATCTTCTCCAGTGCCTGGGTGTTCAAATCCTTTGTGCTGTTGATTGTGATCTAACACCTTCTGCAAAATAGCATGCAAGAAAAAAGAGACATTTGCACGCATTGAGATAACATGAGAGATAACTGTTCTCAAACATCTGTTCGACCCCTTGTTTACTGCAGCTCTTAGTACTGAATTTCAGATATTTTGTAGTGAGGAGAAAAAAAATGCTCAAGGAGCCCCCATTTCATCTCTGTGTTTTTTTTTTTTGTTTGTTTCTTTTCTTTTTTTTTTTTTTTTTTTTTTCATCTGCAAAATGTGATAGGATACAAAAATATTTGTTTTCAGTGGCTTTGTTGCATTGTGCCTTTACAGAGGTCCACATGCAAACCTGAAGTCTTGGAATGTCTCTCATTTTTTTTATATATTAAAAGCTATAGAAAATCTTAACAGTTAGAGTTAGAGTTAGAGGTAAGATACTCAGAGCTGGAGCAGGTTTTAGGAGGCCTTAATAATAATGAAGTCCTAATAATAATAAAGCTGCCTGCTTCAGCTTCACAGTTTCTCAATGAAAAATCTTTGGAATGGAAATTGAGTTTATGTCAGTCTAATGAGAGGTAAACCCCAAAGCTTTAACATTTTCCCGTGGTATCATTATTACTCATGGCAGAATTTGCTATAAAGCAGAGGCAGATTTATGTTTGTGTCTATTAGTTTCATTCAGTCTATGACAATTTAAATCACTGAAATCTCCCTGCCTCTATGAATGCATTTAGTTGGTAGAATGCAGAATTAGTGTTTGAAAATCAGCCTTTTAAACAATTTCAGATTATTGATCCAAGTTTACTTTCCTGTTTAGTCCTTTATATACAGATGAGTTCAATGGGTAAGTGATACTTAAATTCATGATCTGGCAATAACAAGCACCTCACTTCAGTAATATAACCTTCCATTTTGTGATTTATACACTTAACAGCATTTAACTGTTATAAACTGTTATGATTCACTGTACATTTTCTACACAATGCTCAGCTTGGCAGCCTAAATGGTGACAGGTAAGAAAAAGAGAAGAGGATGGTTTGAAAATTTGTATCAAGAGCAGAGATTAACCCTCCTCTCTCCAGTCCCAATTTAGCCTTGTAGCTCAGCAGTTAGACAACTAACAGGATATGTACAAGTCAAGATCTTACTGCTCTTCTTTTTGGTAAGAGGGCATCCTCAAGTTCAACAGGGGCAAATGCAGGGTCCTGCACTTGGGGAGGAATAACCCTGGACATCAGTACAGATTAGGGGTGGACCTGCTGGACAGCTGCCCCGCAGAGAGGGACCTGGGTGTCATGGTGAGTGACAAGATGACCATGAGACAGCAGTGTGACCTCGTGGCCAAGAAGGCCAACGGGATCCTGGGGTGCATTAAGAAGAGCGTCTCCAGCAGGTCGAGAGAGGTGATCAACCCCCTCTACTCAGCCCTGGTAAGGCCACATCTGGAGTACTGCATCCAGTTCTGGGCTCCCCAGTTGTTCTGGATGGGTTCGGGGCTCGGCAATTGAAAGCACACGCACTGAGAGCAAAATCCACCCCTTAGTTTATTTAGGACAATTCACACTAACATCACACTAAAGCAAGACGACTACTTAGCAACTACCTGCGGAACGAGGCGCCTACGTAGCGATTACTTACGAGAGGATACTTGCCAGCAGGACAGC
>NW_020455824.1:0-2143 GCF_003342845.1 Nothoprocta perdicaria
ATGTTCCCTGTCATAGAATCATAGAATCATAGATTGCTTAAGGTTGGAATGGACCTCTAGAGGTCATCTAGTCCAACCCCCCTGCACAGGCAAGGTCACCTGGAGCTTGTGGCACAGGACTGCATCCAAGTGAGTTTTAAAGATCTCCAGAGGAGAAGACTGCACAACCTCTCTGGGTAGCCAGTTCCAGTGCTCTGTCACCCTCACTGTCAAGAAATTTTTCCTTAAGTTCCTGTGGAACTTCTGGTGTTTCAATTTGTGGCCATTTCCTCTAGTCCTATCACTGGCCACCACTGAAAAGACGCTAGCCCCATCCTCCTCACTCCCTCCCTTGAGGTATAGACACATATATAGACACTGATTAGATCTTCCCTCAGCCTTCACTTCTTCAAACTGAGCAGGCCCAGCTCTCTCAGCCTTTCCTCATAGGGCAGATGTTCCAGGCCCCTGATCATCCTCATAGCCCTGTGCTGGACTCTCTCCAGCAGCTCCACATCCCTCTTGTACTGGGGAGCACAGAACTGGACACTGTACTCCAGATGTGACCTTACCAGGGCTGTGTAAAGGGCACCTCCCTCGATTTGCTGAAGACGCTCTTCTTAACACACCCCAGGATCCCATTGGTCTTCTTGGCCACAAGGGCACACTGCTGCCTCATGGTCAACTTGTCCTCCAACATGACTCCCAGGTCCCTCTCTGCAGAGCTACTCTCCAGAAGGTCAGTCCCCAGCCTGTTCTGGTGTCTAGAGCTATTCCTCCCCAGGTGCAGGACCCTGCACTTGTTGAACTTCATGAGGTTTCTGACTGCCCAACTCTCCAGTCTGTTCAGGTCCCTCTGGATGGCAGCACAGCCCTCAGGGCTATCAGCTACTCCTCCCAGTTTTGTATCATCTGCAAACTTGCTGAGTGGGCACTCTGTCCCTTCATCCAGGTCATTAATGAATAAGTTGAACAGGACCAGAGAGACTGTCGAGAAGGGATGGCTTTGCTTGTCATACTCCCTCATCTGATCAATGTGTTTGATGGCTGGAGGAGACCTGTCCAGTGGTTTCCTCCTGAGCCAATGTCTGTATTTTCCAAGCATTGTAGCAGGATATGGCCAATCTGGCAGAAAAGTGAAGGAGAAACTTTGGTTATTCTCCACAACAACAAAGGGAATTGGGATGTCTTATGGAGGCAGGGAGGTCTAGCTTTGCTAAAATTTGTAAACAAATACCCAACTCACTGAAGAACTGACACACTTGGAAAACACTTGATAATGGGCTGAAACTCACTTAAAGGAGCACCTTGTGAGGATGACCATAGCACAGTCACAGTCCTTCCCTAAGGGTATAAAAGAGTCTAGCATTGACAAGCTGAGCAGGGATAAAGTTGAGTTGGGGATCGGGAAAAATGCCTGGCCAACTCATCCACCTGGAGTGTGAGTATCCCTCCAGTCCCTTTAACCTGAGACGATGGGCTAAGGTTGAAAGTCACCTGTACATTCAGGGTGAAGAAACACTATGGCATTATTACTGGGGCAAGCAATGTCCTGCATTTAGTTGTGCTAACTTCTAGTTTTTATTTACTAATTGATAACCTTATCCTTATAACAATTCCATCAATTAATGATGGATAATGATGGATGTTGTTATCACAAAGACTTTGCAGTAGTGAATAAAATCAACTAAATCCCAGTGGTTGTTGCCCCTCTGGATTATTTTACTGTCCCCTTTAGCGAGCTAGCATTGCAGTAAAATTTGGCATAGTCAGACGGATTTAGGAGGCAGCAGATGGGGGAGGAGGAGAAGGAACTCAGCAGGATCAGGTGAGCTAAGGTGTAAATGTGACTTGAGTGACTGCATGTGCTCAAGGACTGACTGGGGCACATTTTGGCTAGGTGAGTTACCCATTGCAAAAGAACTTGCAGTCCCAACAGCTAAAGACTCAGATGGTGTGAGTGTGGTTCTTGATAGTTTGACTTTGACTGAGAAACACACATAACATATTTTTGTGCAAACTTATTAGGAGTCACTGAGGCAGACCCTTCAGTCAAGGGACTGACTGGGCCCAGGACAACTGGAGTGCTGGATTCTCCATTGTCTGTGAAACAGAAGAAATCGGAGGAATGTGTACCATTCTGGCAGCAAGTGTAACAAGAGCA
>NW_020455824.1:2187-43718 GCF_003342845.1 Nothoprocta perdicaria
AAAAAAAGCAAAATTAAGTGATTAGATGAGAAAGTGAGAAAGTACAGGAATACAAACATGTGAACATAAGGAGAAAAATCCTTATGCATTTTTCCATAAGGAAATTTCTCCAGAAAAAAAAAAAGGAGAAAATGTGAAATAAGGAGAAAAAATGAGAAAAATCAGAAGTTTGAAGATAAACAAGAACTCATTTTCTTCTAAGCAAAACATTCCCCTATGACAGTGCAAATTAGGAAACTGTTGGTGAAAGATCCTGAGGAATGGAATGAGGATATATGGGATGATAATGAAAATTCCAATTCAGATAGGGATGATTACACCCTGGCCCCCACCCTCTGTGCAGGTCCAGCCCATCAAAAGAGAAACTGCAATGGGACTTTGCACAGGAGGAAGTACCTACTAGTGGGAGTGGAAGTAATCTCTAGGTTAATCCAAGGCACAGCTACGTGGACTGCTAATGGAGATACTACTGTAAAGGTGTTATAAAAATGGCTAGCATCCTACCTATGCCAAAGAAAATCCAGAGTGACAATCAGAGTAGCAATCACTTCACTGCAAGGACAGTCTACAACTGGGCTGAATCAGAAGGAAGTACTTGGATTTCCCACACTATTTACTACCCTCAGGCAAATGGAATGGTGGAAAGACTAAATGGGTCCTTAAAAAAACATTTCCAGATTAATAATCCAAACAGGGATCTCTCTATCAATAGGCTGTATACACTCTGAATAACTGATAGGGAACTTTCAGTATCCCAAAAGTACAAACTTTTTGCCCAGGTTTGGAAGGTCACCAAGAAAATAAACCTTCTCCAATTAACCCAATACTGGGAAAAACAGGACAACCTGTAATGGTGAAACTTCCACAAATAGTCAGAGTATCATTAATATTGTTCAAAGCTAAAGGTTCATATGCATGGGAAACCATTGACACAAATGAAAACACCGACAAAATTGGTTCCTGGTAGATAATTCACAATTTCTAAATTTTCTCTTTTGGAGTTACCTGTCTGGCTCTACTCCTCCAAGATAACTTTTGTTCTCTCTTACAGTGATCCTCAAGATGGCAGATGAAAGCACAATGTCTACACCACTGGAATGAAGTCTCTCTAGCATATGCTCATTGAATATGGGAACTCCTCTGTGTGGGTGAATTAGGAAGATCTTGTGTGTACATCAGCCATTGTTCTTTTCATTATTACTGTGCTTGTAGTAATATGAGTGTGTAAACCCAAATTGTAGTTCAAAAATCAGTTCAAACCTGTGCTGGCATACTACCTTGCTTTATTGTCATACTGTTTAGTAGTTCTCTGTTCTTATCTTCTGCATGCTTCAATACCACTAGTTTTAGAGGATATCCCTGTTCCTTACATCCATCAGAAGTTGACAGTAAACTTGCATGGCAGTTAATCCAGGGTTTTGTGGTTTTGCTCCAATAAGATAATGTCTTTTCACTTACCGCCCTTGGAATACCAAGGACTGTGCTGTACTTATGCTGTCCCAACTACATGTCCTACAAAATATGGCAATTACACCTTTTACCAATCTAACCATTGCTGTTGTCGTGAGGCAAAGGCAGGCACTGCCCATAACCTTGCGGTATATTTAGAAGCTTATCTTGCCTTGCCTAAGTTATTGATCTTGTATGACATGCCAAGGCATTAATGTTTAAGGTCTCTGCTACAGTCAATTGTGCATAGTCAATGTGTGTGCATTTGAAATATCAGTTCGACAACTACAACAAGATGCAAAGATCAGAACAGAAGAGGCTGATGCCAGACATACTGTTACTTAAGGAACAAGAAGTGTGTGAAATCCTTGATAAGATTATGGGAGAATGTTGTCTCCTTTAATGAGCTAGTACAACAGATATGGTCCCTGTTGAGGTCCTCTAGCCACATGTAAGATGGCAGGGACTCATGGATGGCAGCCTAGGTCTGACCTAGCAAAGTTGCCACTTACCTTTAATTCAAAAGCAGAGTAAAATTCCTCACATTGACAGTGAGTCTCAGTCTTCTGGAACTGCTGGTAGGCCTTCTATGTTTTACTCACGCTGCAGAGCTGGTGGGATGATGTGGCAGTCGATATATCTGTGCGGTAAAAATCAGGCAGCCAAAATGGCATCAGCTGTGCCAAGCCCCCCCCCAGTTCGGTACACGATGTCCCCCAATCTAGACACAGATGTCACTTCTGTTCACCAATGATACTGCTACTTGACTTGACAAAGATGGACAGGTCATCCAACAAATCCAACACAAATAGGTATCATAAAAAATCCATAAAAAGTCAGTGCTCTCTGGTCACCATGAGAAGGTAAAAGAGAATCCAGCACCCTAGGTGGATCTTATGGCATTTTTAATCTTGGTATAGTACTCACATATAGTACTCACTGCACCTTCTACAAGGATAGAAGATGCTTGTGGGTACAGAGCATGTTATTTAGCCTTTGTCAGTGGTCAGTTTAATATTCCTTACATTTAGGCTAGTATACTCCCTAGACCTTAACTACTGTTGTATTTCCATAGTGATATGAAGAATATCACTTTGCAAAAGAATACAAGAAAAAGAAGACAGTCAATGCTCATGACTTCACAAATACTTATAAAATGCATGAGAAAAAACATTCCCAAGAGAAATGATGAAACACATAATAAAATTCTATTGGGGGTCTGTAAGGGCTGTAGAGAGCTCTATAACTCAGAATCACAGAATCACAAAATGGTTAAAGTTGGAAGGGACCTCTAGAGATCATCTAGTCCTGTTCCAACAGGGACACCTAGATCATGTGGCACAGCGTAGCATCAAGGTGGGTTTTAAAGACCTCTAGAGAAGTAGACTCCACAACCTCCTTGGGCAGCCTGTTCCAAAGTTCTGTCACCCTCACAGTAAAGAAGTTCTTCCTCATATGGAGATGGAACTTCCTGTGTTTCAACTTACTCCCATTGCCCCTTCTCCCATCACTGGCCACCACTGAGAAGAATTTGGCCCCTTCCTCCCTACATTCCCCCTTCATGTACTTATATATTTTAATCAGATCCCCTGTCAGCCTTCTCCAGAGAAAACAGGCCCAACTCACTCAGTCTCTTCTCGTACAAGAGATGTTCCAGTTCCGTAATAATCTTGGTTGCCCTCCACTGTACCCTCTCTAGAAGCTCCACGTCATATACTGGGGAGCCCAGAACTGCACATGGTACTCCAGGTGCTGCCTCACCAGAGCTGAGGAGAGGGGCAGAATCACCTCCCTTGACCTGCTGGCAACACTCCTCCTGATGCAAGCCAGGATCCCACTGGCCTTCTTGGCCACGAGGACACACTTCTGACTCATGGTTAATTTGTCCTACACCATTATGCCCAGGTTCCTCTCTGTGGAGCTGCTCTCCAGCAGGTCAGTCCCCAGACTGTACTGGTGCCTGTGGTTATTCCTCCCCAGGTGCAGAACCCTGAACTTGTCCATGTTGAACCTCATGAGGTTCCTCTCTACCCAACTCTCCAGCCTGTCCAGGTTCCTTTGAATGGCAGCACAGCCCTCCAGAGTGTTGGCCACTCAACTCAGCTTGGTATCATCCGCAAACTTGCTCAGGGTGCACTCTGTGCCCTTGTTCAAGTCATTGATGAACAGGTTGAACAGCACCGGGCCCAATACTGACCCCCGGGGGACACCACTGGCCACAGACCTCTAACTGGACTCGACCCCATTTATCACACCCTCTAAGCTCTGCCATCCAGTCAGCTCTCTATCCACCTCACTGTGCACTCGTCCAGACCACACTTCTGGAGCTAAACTCTCAAATACTTTCTCATTTCAAACCTTCTGGCTGCTGTACTGAGCTGAGATTCTTATGATAACCTTCTACGTGAGATTTGATCCAGAATTTCCCCTGTTAGTCCATCTAAGTCTTGCAGCAAATCTCCGCTGATTACTTGCAGATTAGCCTTGACTTCTATGACTAAGCAAGAACTGTGAGAAGGAATCCTGCCAGTCTGAGTTTTTGTTTTGTAATGCAGGCAAATTCACATTCATCTGTGATCTAAGAAAGGATGTGTTGGGTCTGGTTCTCTGTGTGTGTGATCTCTGTGATGTGTGTGTAGTAGAATATATGAATGTGTGGTTTGTGGAATATGTACATGGCTGAGGAAGTTTGCTGAGCTGAAATTTAGGTACAATGGTCTATATTTGTCACAGTAGCACAAATATAATGTGCAAAGTCCTTTGCAAATACAGACATTTTGTTCCTTTTCATTTCCACATAGGGTCAACAGCTGGCTTTAATACAATCTTATTTAAATGGTAAATAAACAAAGTCAGAATCATGATGATGTCAATGTTGCTACACAATTAATGCTCTAGTTGGAAGATCTCTTATCTGCATAGGGTTCTTCCAGGTATTTTACCTTAATAGAAAAACATGTCTTATTCTACTTTAATCTTATATCACATTAACCATAAGACACTGTAAGACACTTTGTCTGGATCAGTGGAGGAAGGAGCCAAGACAAAGATTTGTTAAAGAAGAAGAAAATAATGACTTCCTTGCTTATGGAACAATTGAATTTTGCAAAATGTTAGTAGGTTGCCTTCATCTCCAGATTAAGGATGTTACTTCAGAAAAAGCTGTAGAAAGCATAAAATATGATGTATTTAATATTTTTTCATTTTATAGGATATTCTACAGCTTTGAATAATTTTCCTTTACCAAATTGCAACAAAAAATGAGCATAGCTAAATTTCTGCATTTTATAAAATACAGCTCCAGAAATATCAAGTTTATTGTACTTTTTTAAAAAATTAATAATTAATTCTGTATTTATAAAATAATTTCAGTATAAAAAGAACATTTGGAAATGATGGATTGAAATGTTACTTTCTTCCGTTGTTTGAAATAGAGCCTTCCACTTTATTGAAGGAAGACTTCTGATTTTTCCAATAAATACATTAAAGAATTTGTAGCTGCAAATTATTTCAGTTTCAGTTAACCTTTTTTTTTTAAACTATAAAGCCTTCTATTAGTTCAATCTGCTGTTCATACTAGGCTACTGGATCAGTGAGTCCTGTTATAAACAGTTGCATGCAGCTACTTTGCACATTATATTCTGGGTAAAATCTTCAGAACTGCTGTTTTCTCAGTAGAGCCAAAGGCAAGTAGAAAGGTTATCTATATTATCTATAAAAGTTATCTATCTGCATCTATACAGATCAAATACGCCCCACCTATCTAATCTGAAATTCTTATAACATAATACTGCCAATTCCCAGCACTCAAAATTCACATATTTTAACTTAAAAATATGAAATGTATAAAATAATTATGAATTTTACCTTTCATCTTTTTTTTTTCTGGTATATAAGTCTTAAACAGTGTTTTTCAGGCTCTTCTTCACTGCCAGCATGGAGTAAGCAACTTGGTTATTAAGAAATGAAAGCATAGACTTTCACATTTTTGCAGACCTCCAGAGATTTATAACTCAAGATTGTAAAAAAAAGATCACACTGAATAATGGCTACTTGCATATATTACATTGCATTTAACTTGTTAGGAGCTGCTTGATCTTATTAGAGGTGCCCATGAATTCCAGGAGATTGAGATAGATTGCCTAGGCTGCCCATGCTGAGCATCAAAGGAGTGTTATTCACAGGATATGATGAATGAAAACCTATGCTTACTGGTGGGAAACAGCAAGAGAAAAGATGTTGTTCAAACCCCACATGACCAAAAAGGCCAGGTTAATAAAGTAGGCATCAGGGGACACTTCCTTCTATGCTGGATTGGCACAGGAGTCTAAACCATACATTGGTCAAGATCTTTCAACCTACTCTCAGACTAAAAGATACTAGTTGCTTAATTATAGGTGTGTAATGAGACTTAGGATGCCTTAGGGTATCTTGCCTGGCCTTCAGCTGGTGGATATACATTTCCCATGTTCTTTTGTGGCATGTCCCAACTTCATGCAGATATCTAATGTACCACACAGCTTGTAGAAAACAGCAAAATCTCTGGAAAAGAAATACACATACATTCAAGACATCTGCCAGAATTAGCATAGTAAATGCCCCAGAGGATCCCAAAGAAGAGACACTACTGCAAGAATTCTCTACTCTGCACTCCCAGACAAGTGTTTTGCCATGGGTGCAAGAACAACATACGTGTAGCATACACAGCAAGAGCTGCAGCATACTCAGCGCCACTTCCCTGGGATATCTGCCAATAATTTTTCATTTGAACTCTTGCAAATACCTGCTGAACATGTGCTAAAGACATTTTTTTCACATCTTCATTGCTTCATGGAATTTGTTTTCTAGAGTTTTGAGAGCAGGTAGGGTTTCTGTTCTCCCAAGTAAGAAATATAAAATGTGCACCTCTAACTGCTATGTTTCAGCTTTCTGTTTAAAGGCATAGAGATCACTGTAATTTATAAAGCTAAGTCCTAAACCAAATTCAAATGTGGGAGAATATTTTTTCCTCATTTAATTTCAGAAAATATCTAAATATCTTCTGCTCAACTTACCCCCTCCAAAAAAAAGCACAAAGTTAACCCTAACTCTCAGAGTTTGGCCAGGTTATAAACAACTTAAAATCTACATGCTGGACTGGTGTTTGCACTACCTGTAATGTTGGAATAAAGTTGTTGATGTAATATGCATCTATTAATTGAGAGCCTCAAAACAATTTTTAGAAATGGTTAAATTTTTTTCTAAAAATAATGCATTTTCTGCAAACTGTTCACTCGCTTCTCCTCTAAACCTTATAAAATAATTATTTACAACTTAGTTGATAGAAAGTGTTCGCAAAATGTTGGGATGTAGAAATTAATCTCCACAAATCAGAGGTAAAAATGTTTATTAGCCAAGCTAGCAGACTAATTTCTTTCATTATAATTTTTGAAAATAGGTGGAAGACTGAAGAAAAGGAAATATGTTATCAATAGTCAACAAGGAACAGAAAATTAGTTTGGAAATGACCATATTGCCAAATTTGTACAAAAGAATGAAATAAAGTATAGTACATACCCCACAGCTTATAAACTGTACAGTTTGTTCAATAGTCTTTCCAATTAAAACCTCAAAATTAATATGAGGAGGAAAAAAAGACATTGACAACTCCATTGAATACAACATTAATGTCTAAGTGCACATGTCTGTATCTGAATTTTGCTAAAGTATTTGATTTAGCATAGTAATTCTTCCTCCCAAAATTCAGTCAAAATGATCATCCTCATGAAAGTTCTAATATACACTGAAAATGGTAAGAAGTCATAAAATAGCATAATTTTTTAAAGTATGTAAATAGTATTTCATTAATAATAAAAAAGTGATGATCAAAAAATATAGAAGACAAAAATTATGTCGGTTTCATATGTGTATTGCACCCTATGGAGCACAATATGGAAAACTATAATAAAAATATTCATCTAGGATCTAAAAGCAGAAGCAAATAATTGAAGTGGGAGCACTGATGTCTGTGCTTCAGAGGTAATACCTCTGAAGACTTTGAAAACATTCTTTCAAAACAGCTCACTAGTTTATTATCAGCTTCTGCAGTACGTGTGTTTTAGCCTGTTGGCAGTTGTGGGAGTGTCTGAGCTACAGAATTGTAAACCTTGGCGCTAACATCTGCCAAACTGAGTTCAAGAGTTTTAGAGCATCAGTGGGTGAAACCATGTGCGGTTTATATCTACAATTAAGGCATACCCAACCTGGGAACACTTAATCTGAGAATCCTTTGGAGTACATCTGGAATTGACACAAGTGATCTTCAGTGATTTCAGTCAGAAGTGATTTAAGAGCTACCCAGGAGTTGTGGAGAAATGGACATGTGGAGGAGACAGAAAAAAAAAAAACAAACAAGGCTTCACACTCTTTTGTTGAGTGTTCGGGTGTGCAGAGAAAAGTGAGAAAGCGGGCTAAAGTCTTAGTAATCTTCATCTGAGCTAGACCTCACGAACTGAGGACAGAGAGCAATCAACAAGTTCCCAGTGCACAAAACTTAAGTTCCATCTTCTGTGTCATGGGAAAGGGCAGATTGAACAGGGAAGAGACAATTAAAAAATGTGATGTGGTTGTGGTAAGAGGAGCTAGATGGACTGGCAGACACGGACAAGACAGAGCAGTCGCTGGGATGTCCACACATACACTTCTTCACACAAATGCACCACATGAACACCGGTGCGCAGACTACGGCACACGTAGTCTGGCAGACGCGGCACACGACTACGCGTGCCCCAAAACACAGCAGGCAGATCTACTTCCACGCACGCCCCTTCTATCCTCCCGTGCGGCCCCTCTACCCCGCCGCTGAGGCCGTCCCGCTATAGAGGCGCGGCCCCTTTAAATGGTAATGAGGCGGCGCGAGCCCCGGCCCAGGCTGACTGTGTTAAAACTTCGGCGGGGCCATTTTGGGGGCAGTAAGACCCAGCGCGGGGCTCGAGAGACATCAGTGGGTGTTGCGTACCATCTCGTCTGCCACCATGAGCGAAGCGGCCGAGACCACTACCGTCAGCCTGGCGCCTCCCGCCGCGCCGACAGCAGCAGCAGCACCAGCACCGCCGCCCCCGCCTGCTGCCGCGGACACCAAGCCCAAGAGCCCCGTTAGCGCCGTCGCGGCGGGCGAAGCGAGTGTGGAGCCGAATCCAGGTGCTGCTGCCACCACCACCGCAGAGACGGAGAAGAAAGTGCTTGGTGAGTGTCCGGCGGGCCCTCTGCCCAACTTTCTCCGGGACCGGGCCCGTGGGGCGGGTGCGGGGCCAACACGTGGTGATGGCGCCGCCCTCGGAGCTTGCGGAACACAGTTGGGGATATACTGTCCTCTTGTTGCGGGCAGCCCTTCGCAGTCGCCCCTCGCAGCCTCTCCTCCGGCAAGGAGGCAGGCGCTCCTCAGAGGAGAAGGCCGCGCGCCCCTCCCTGAGGCCGAGGGGAAACGCCCGCGGAGCGTCGCCCTGCCGGAACGCCAGTGTCAGACGGGGCCAGAAGCTGGTGGCGGCAGAGGGGGAGAGGGGGCGAGGGGGCGGATCGTGGTCGGTGCTTGGTGGTGGCCAGGGCGGTGCAGCGGGCGGCTCTCGCCAGTCCCTGGTCCCTTGCGGGGCTCGACGGGTGCCGGTCGGCAGTTGGAGCAGGCGCGGGTAGAGCGGAGTGCGAGTCTGCAGCAGCCATGTTAGGTGGCTGTTGACACCGGTCTCGGCGGTGGCACCTGCTCCCAGCTCGCGTCCGAGAGCTCTGGTAGCTGGTGAAGCTCAGGGGCTCCTGCCTTGGTAATGGCCGCTGGTAAGCTGCATATGCAGCCAAGAACACTGATGAGTTTCTGCTCTGTTGAGAGAAGATATAGATTGAATGTCAAGTTGTTATCTCTGTACTCGAGTCCAGTGGATTTCAAGTTCTTTTTGTTGTGATTAAACAGGATCAATGAGCTGAAAAGGGCAAGACTTTGGTCCATAGTGAAGTTATTGTAGTGGAAATAGGAATCTGCTGCTTAATCTCTTTCAGTCATGCAGCTTTATTACTAAAGTGGGGCTGACAGCTAGTGCAAAGTCCTGAACTTCACTAAGGAAAGGCAGCATTTTTAACTCTGAAGAGAAAGACTTGAGGTTTGACTACAGCAGATTAACAGGAGCAGGTAAGGATTCCACTGGAGCTGAGGTAGGAAGAGAAATTAGAAGCTATAACTTGTCTGTCTAGTTTGTCAGTAACTGCAAGTAATCAGTCAGGGTATTTCTGCAGCTCTTGGGGCACCTGGCCATTTGTTTGACTTTCTTGACTAGCTTTATTTATGTGAATGGTCTCTTCAGGTCACCTGCCAGGCTGGCTTAGGCCTTTGCCCTTGCTTCCTAGTTGAGGAAAGGGGCATCTGTGCTTTTGGCTTTTTAGTCCAAAATATTCTATGCTAGTAGTTTTGCTAAGCGGCCTAACTATTGTTTAGCTTTTCAGCTTTTTAGCAGAGAAAGTGATTTGATGATAATGCTCACTGTAAAGTTCTCAAGTTGCTCTCAAATATTTCTGTTAAGAATCTAATGATTAGATACTCAAGTCTCCAAAAAAAAAGGGGGGGGGGGGGGGAGGCACCAGAACTGTTTTTAAGTCATCTAAGTATCTGTCTTCTGGGAGTAAGAATTAAGGCTACTTAGTCTTCTGTGTGGTCAGCAAAATCAAAAAAGCTTGGTTTTGTCCTTCAGAAACTTTTGAAACTAAAGCTAGTTTTGCATGAGCTGGAATTGCTCATCACTTCTAGTAATAGAGTGTCTTGCAGAAATGTGGCCTCTGTCCTAAAAGAAAAAGGAGTCGTACTTCAACTACCTTCTTTGAGTTCTCATTAAAACTAGTTTTGACTTCCTCTAGGCTTATTCTTTCACCTTGTCTGATCTCGTTATGACAGTTCAGGCTGAACAGTATCTGTGTTACAATCATGTCACAGTGAACTATAATGCTGCTGTCAGACATGGTGCTAGCACTTACAAGAGAGTGCAAGAGCAGCACTGATACAGAATGGTTTCCCCAGTGTGCTATCTTAAAGACTATCCTGGAAGCTGCTCGATGGTTTCTGACAGCTTATAGGCAAGGAGCAGTATTTTCCTCGAGCTATTTCTTAAGCTGTGTGTGTATACTTCGGTTTATCAGTAGGCAGCTGATCTTGTATGGTGAGCTTTGATCATCTTTCTTTTCAACAGTTGGTGATTTAGGAAAATGGTACTTTTACAGCAGACTTGCTGTGCTTCTCACCCTCTCAGGCTGACTGAAATAAGCCAGTGGCTTTAATAGCTACTTTGAAGGGGGCAGAAAAGAAATGGTGTTAGGCTTATTTTTTTAAGAATCAGTTCTCCTAAAACCTGTGTGGCCACTAATGCTCCCCTCTTTCCCTTTCTTTCCTTGTTGTCTTGTCCAATGCTGTGAGCATTGTGAGTCTGTAGTTGGTGCCTGAGTGAGAGCAGTGAGCTTCTGTTTGTACTTACTGATTCTTCCATAAAGTCAAACCTTCAGCACCAGTGTTTATTCTTTTAGGCAGTGACTGCTACTGAATCAATGTTAGGCTGTGGAACATGTGTGTGGTTTTGTTGTTCCACTTTCTGCTGGAGAATCTTCTTCAAGAAAGGCAAAAGCATTTGTGAAATTGTAATGAAAAGTGGCCTTTCATTTTAAATAATTTATGGCAAAACCAAATCTGGTAGATTCTTTTACTTTCTGTTGAATATTTTTTATACTTTCATTCAGCTGAAGTATAAGAATGGCAAGACTTCAAGAGGTCAAAGCTTAGGGAAGAAGACATATGTAGAACAGATGATACTTTGCAGTACATGCCTCTTGTCTCCAGCAAGCTGTGGGTTAGGGAACTCTGGAGTCTTCCTAGATTCTCTTCCTCCTCCACCCCAATTAAGTTTTCTTTTGTGCCTGCCTCACTCCTAATACTTTTTAATAGTGTGTGTGTGTGGTGGTGTGGGAGGTTTTTTTTTGTTTTTTGTTTGTCTAGTAGACCCTTTTCAGGTAAATACTGCATGGATTGTGCAAGTGATTGTTATCATACTGTGTAATATATCTATTAAAACAGACTCCCAAATTTTCCAGATCTGGCAAATGTGAGTCAGCAGTCTCCACCCAGTTCCTGAAAGGGAGAGGAGTTGGGTTCTTCCCATGCATACTGTATGTTGGATGAACAGGTTTCACCAGATCTTTTAAGATGTACAGTATGGCTTGTATGCAAGATATTGTTTGGGTATAATGTGACAAATGGGAGCTTTTCTGGATCCTATAAGCTTTGGAAACAAAGCTGGTCCCTACCATAACTGATATAAATTGTGGAAAGTGTCCAGTAGTAGAAATGATTGTTGGGCCCTCTGGTTAGTGAGGATAACAGTAATGCAACAAATCTAGCTTTAGAAATAAGGACCTTCTGCCTCTCCATTAGAGCTGCATGGTCTGTGTATGATTTTCCTTAGTCTATAAAAGAAGGATGGAGGAATTTTAAACAGCATACTTCAGCTCTTTAACATCTGTTTTGCAAACTATTGAATGGCAATGGGTGAGGGAGCTTATTTACTTTTTGCTGAGATAAGAAGTAGAATAGTGAGGAGGGGAAATGGTTTTGGAGATACAGCTGGAGTTTATTCTAGGTGTTGCATGGTAAACATGCTGTCCTTAGTTAAACATAAATGTTTATGCTTGAACATCTATAAAAACATGATATGATTATATCTAATAAAATAACATGAGCTGTATGTTTACATATATTACAAAATGTTAAATGTTACAAAAAAGATAAACAACAACAAAGTTCAAGCACTGCTACCTTGATATAAAGTGAAATGCAAATAAGTACACCTTCTGTGTGAAGCGAACAGAAACGGTGTTTTGTTTATCTGCAAGTATAAGGGATTTTGTTTTGTTATTTTTTTTGTTAAAAATCTTGCATTTCCCTATGTTTTGGAGTAATTTTAACTTTTTCTTTCCAGCCACTAAAGTTCTTGGCACTGTCAAATGGTTCAATGTCAGAAATGGATATGGCTTTATCAACAGGTATGTGCAAACTGATATATTCATACTTCACTAAGACTTAGCAAAGATTAAATACCATGCATCACCAGTTATCAGAGATAGTTGTCAGAGATCTAATACCTAAAAAGTTCATACAAGTAAAGCTTAGCAGTCACCAGACACTCAAAATTCAGATGTCTTGGAATGTAGACATCTGAACCTTTCCCCACAAAAAAGGCAAGGGAAGAAAATGGCAAAGTAATTCTGCTGCGTGTTTGAGCCTCTTTGTAGAAGTGTAGGATAAGTAAACATGAGAAACAAGTTTTATGAGGTCTACGTCTACTTTTTTGAAGCTGCAAATAAGGTTGGAAGATAAAGGGAACTGCTTTGAACTGACTACTAAATAGCGATTCTCCACTGCTAACTGAAGATTTTTCTGGAGTTAACAAAACATGTGTCTGTGTGTTGATACAAACATCTGAATGGTACTGAAGATTCACCTAGTGGTAAACTATTATTTGTCCATATTGGTAACTCTCGGGTGTTGTATGCCCAAATAGTTAGAGAAAATTTATGGTGGAAGATCTTCAGATAGAGTACTGCTTTAGGGAAATTGATAACAGTTGTGATATAGTATTGATTACAGTATCTGGAAACTGCTGTCCAGTGTTTCAGGTTAGGGAGAAATACTGAGTCTTTCATATCCAGATCAAGACTATCACTTCAAGTGATGGGATTTAATAACTTCTGCTAGTAGTGTCATCAAATTGCAGTCTGCGGTGTAAGTCCTGTGCAGTCAGTTTTAGCTTATAGTGTCCTCATGAATCAACTGATTCTTTCTGCAGAGGAAGAATTAGCAGAGGTGAATTGATCAAACAGATGAGTGTCCAGTCAGCTTCTGCTCTATAGGAACACAGAATCAAGCTTTTTGATCCATTCTCCAGTCCTGCGTGCAGAGGCCTGAAGCAGCTCAAATAATCTAGACAACCCAATTGGCTGTTCATGTTTGGGTTGCTGTTGCAAAGGACATTTCTAGGACCTCTAGTGGTGGTGTTTTGGGTTTCACTGAAAGAAGAGCTCTGTTAACAGCTGTGCTGTGCCTGTTGATAGTCTTTCTTGACTTCAGGGATAACATGTTGGAAGCTCAGGTTGCAGGTTCTGTGAAAGTTGGTAGGGTGTGTGTGAGTGTATGAAAGAAAAACTGTTTAGTTATTACCCTGTGTCAAAACTGCATCTTGAATGTTTGTCCAGGGTGCAGGGACCCCCATTCTGAAGAGTGGGGAATCACTTCTGCTATCAAGCACGTGACCCTTGAAATCTATGGCAGGGTCTTGATAGCATAGACTTAAAGAGAATTTATGGTATCCAGGAGTTGTACTACAGACTGAGGGAAGGGAGGGTTTACTTATGAAGTCAAAGATTTCTATTTAAGTCCATTAGTCTAAACTCTTACGGCTTCTCACTTGCTTTTTCACAGAAATGATACCAAAGAAGATGTGTTTGTTCATCAGGTAAGAGAAGTAATTGAACTTACGAAGCATATTGCATAAAGTTCATAATGGGTTTTTAGTAACTTCATGCAGCAATCATTACAATTTATGCTGGTGTATGCTCAGAGTTTTTACCCCAAATATATCAAAGGATCATGCACTCATGCTATTGGCTCATTCTATTGTGACAAGAAATAGTATTGGAAACTTCTCAAGGAGCAATCTGGGGGTATTTCTTCTGCAAAGTTGCAGATGAAGTATTAGAACCCTTCCTGCTTTATTGTTTGATATGAACAGGTAGGGTTTTTTGGTTTTGTTGTTGGCACTTTTTTTTTCTTGGTGGGGGTGGGGCTGGAGAGGCTGTGGGGGATGACTTATGCTGTCTCAGTTCCTTGCTATTTGTTTCTCCTTGTCCTCTCTCGCAACTCGTGAACGTATTTACTCGCACTCCTCTTTTGTTCTATTTCTTCTTGCCATTTTCATTTGCAGGTCTTTTCCGTTTGTCCTTCTGGTATTGGAAAGAAAGTGATCCAGCCTGGATTTTTACCAGCCTGGATTGCTATCAGCTGTTGCTGCATGAAACAGCTGCTGTTAGGAAGGAGGAGGGAAAGGCTGGCTATATGCTGTGTGCAGAGAAGTACAGAGTAATTGCCAAGTAGCCAGTCATTAATTAACTTTTAACTGCTAATAGGCTGTTCTGAAGCTCATGATATAGATAGCTGAAAGTAAGAGATGGTCATCTGCACACTGATATTTACTACTTGGCTTAAATCTGAATGTGCAACACTGGAGAAATTCATTTCACTAGAAAATGAAATACTGCCTTTGGAGCTTGTCCTGTATGTAAGAATTTCATGTGGGCCCTGCAGGTCTGTCAAGCTTTCTCCGTAGTGTAAGTGACAGTATTTCTATCAGATGTAAGCAGGAAAGTTGCAAGAAGGCAAAGTGCATGCCATTTAAAAATGGTGATAAATTTTAAGCCACTGGAACTAAACTAGCTGTTCGTGACTTCATTGCATGTGGCACCTATTTCCTTCTGTAAAGGTATGTAGACCTGTCACTGCTAAAATGGATGAAGTTGTGAAGGAACTGAAGATGTTGGGAGGTGTGCATATACCGCTTGGTGCAAGAGTCCTCAGTGTGAAATATATGCAAATATTTAAGTTTCATTTCCACTTGTAATGCCCACGTGCTTTATGGATCCCATCAGAGGGACTGAATCTGCAACCTCATGGGAGTACATCCAGAGTGAGATAGGAGGATCTGGAGGAAGGTGGGAGGGGTGCCCCTTAGCGGCCCACTTGATAGGCAGAAATGTAAGATGTCCTTGAAGGAGAAAAAAAGTTGTCGGGTTGTCTTGTGACCCTTGAGAAGACTCTGTGGAAAATGACTGGTGAACAAGAAGTGACATGGATGAGCATTTTTGTGTTTTAGAAGACTGTCTGTGAAGGTCAGTCTTCCCTTCAGGCAGGGAAGACCTGCAGAAAATTATGCTATATTTGTACTTGGATTGTATTCAGCTGTTCTAATAACTACCTCCATGTAAATTGTTGAGAGAGGGACATGGGGTGGGTGGGGGGAGGGGGGCAGTTCTCTCCTCCCCTTTCCCTCAGTCTTCTGCAGTATAATCTCATAAGTGTGTGCTAGGTGTGCTGTCCTGATCTTGCAGAAATACCACATCTTAAAATGGCATCTGATGAAACTTGTCCATGGGTTCTGCATAGCAAAGCAGATACTTTGGGCTCTAATCTAGATGAACTGCTTTTGTTGTTCTTAAACAATTCCAACTCAAGCTAATTGTCTACATGTGGTAAGAGCAGTTACATAAACGATGAGAGGAAGATACATGAAGGGTGGATGAGCCTTGTCAGAGCTCTGCCTGAACACTGGCAGTGTTTTTGTTATAGAGGCTGTGAACCACCTGTGAGGAGGGGATGGGATATGCAGGGTGGCCTGGCTGGAATTCTTTGCCTTTGGGATGCCATGGAAGTTGGGAGCTGGCAGCTAAGTTCCCGATGGGCAGCGAAGATGGGCTTGGTGAGCCGGGCCGGGGAGCGCCCGGGCAGGGAGCGGCAGCGTGAGAGTGACGTGGCAAACGTTCTGCCGCACGCGGCCCTGCCCTCCGCCATTAACGGAGCGTTCCGCACGGCGGGCGCTGCCCCTCCTCCCCGCCCCGGGGCCCTAGGGGAGGGCTTGGATTACAGCCCTAATCGCTTCAGAGCGAGGCTGACCTAGTTGAGTGGCGGCGCCCGTCCCCAGCCGCAGGGGACCGGGCAGATCTCATGATGAGAATGGGGGTTGGCACACCATGTGCAGCTATTGGGTGCTATTTATAAACAGAGAGCAGATTAGAATGCTCTTTAGAGCATGCATGGCTGCTCTGAGTTAACCCTTTGTCTTGTGGGGGGGATGGGGGCTCATCAATGGGCTGGGAAAGGGTGAGGTTCTTCCTCTATCATTTTGCTTGTACTCTTGTTGAGTTGGTTCATGCAAGATGCTGTTCAGTGCACTATGTTGGTTACTCCTGACAAGGCAGGGAATGTTCCTATGTGTGAGCATCTTGCAATTAACACTTTTAAAAGCCTCTATGTAGGTAGCCAGAGAAACCTAAGTAAGTTGGGCATAATTTGAGTCAACAGGTAGTGAGAAATTAATGTCTGCTGCTGCACAGGTTTGAGTCATGTTTGTCATGAGGAGCGTTTATAACACAGCCTGCTAGAGGTGCACTAGTAACATGGTATAATGGTATCTGCCACTGCTGTAACAGCACTGTATGTTTATGTGATGGGATGGTGTTTTGAGGGTATAGGAGGAGTTTGGCTATGCAGAGTACTGAGCCAGCTGTGGTTTCCCATCCCTGTCTTGGCATCTGTGTCCTTTGGGGAAAAAGGAAAGGCAATGTCTTAATTCTTCAGTTGTTTCTCTGTCAACATCTGTCTGCTGAATAAAAAAAGCTGTAGACTATTGTGTGCTCATGAACAGTAATGGAGTGTGTAGTGATCTCCTCTAGATATACAGTGTAAAAGCTTTTTTTTTTAAGCTGATTGTTTGGATTTATTTTGGTAACACTTACCTTCTACTGAAGAAGTAAAGCTCTAACAGATTCTGGTCAGAATTCTAGGATTAACTCAAGTTGTTTTTATAAAACAAATATCCACAAATATGATGGGTTCTATATCCTATTGACAGGTTATTCTGCTGCAAATCTGAAATTTTAAGGTTTTGTCTGTAGATCTCAAATACTACATGTTAAGCCTTGATCAAGCTGTTTTTTGTTGCTGTACTTAGAGGATGTTTGAAGAGCTTGATTCTTTTTCAGTATGCTCCCTGCTGTAAGGAAACCAAGTAGATTCTCTTCCTTCCCCCCCATCCTTGTAAAGGAGAAAGATTCTTGAGGGATAGGGGAAGCTTGTTGTCATCTCTGCCATGTGTAGAGCACAAACCTTCAGCTTTTGTCAGTTGTCTCAATACAAGTAGCAGTGAAATAATCACCCAACTTCATGAGATTTCTCACCACCCAGTTGTCCAGTCTGTCCAGGTCTCTCTGGATGGCAGCGCAGCCCTCAGGGCTGTTGGCTGCTCCTCCCAGTTTTGTATCATCTGCAAAGTTGCTGAGGGGGCACTCTGTCCCTTCATCCAGGTTGTTGATGAGTCCTGGACCCAGGACTGATCCCTGGGGGACACTGCTAACTACAGGCCTCCAACTGGGCTCAGCACCACTGATGACCACTGTCTGAGCTCTGCCATGCAGCCAGTTCTCAATTCACCTCCCTGTCCACTCATCAGTCCCTCACTCCTGGAGCTTGCCCAGGAGGATGTTGTGAGGGATGATGTCAAAAGCCTTGCTGGACAGGGGATTGGGATGGAAAAGGAGATAGGACAATTACTGGTAAAGAAAGCAAAACATTGGCCAAAGGTAGGAGTCTTTGCTTGCTGAATTATTTTCCAAAGAAATTTGAGCAGCTCATTCTCTTTCTGTATCAACAAATTCTTTGATTTTTTTCATCAATAGCAGTACACAGCTTTTGCACATCTCTTTTCTTGAACCATTTTGGATATTGCTGGTTACAGAGAATGGCATGGGTATAGAGAGCTAAAAGAACATGTTAGTTTCCTGCAAAAGGGCCCTTGATCAGCAGTGTAAGAACTTAAACTAGTTTAGGAAAGGTATTCAGCTCTTAACTGCTCCTAACTTCCTCAGTATCTTAGGAAATATTTTTTGGACTATTATTGCCTTGATGAATGAATATAACTGTCATTGGCAGCAATTCAGCTGGTCTTCATTCTGCCTATTTTTCTGGAGCTGCCAACATATACCACAACAGTCATTTAAGCTGGATTTATGGGTTGTATTTCATATATGACTTTTATTTCCTGGATCTTAGACATCCATATCCTGTGTACTAGATAAATATAGCCATATTAACACACTCTGAAAGCAAACTAGTATTAAATAACCAAATGGTGTTTCACAAAAAAAAAAATACTCTAACTTGCATAAGGGATTACTACTTCTGGCCTTTAAGTTTGTGAACCCTTACGTGATGAGCTGATAATAGGCTTATCTTGCTAACTACCTCTGATGGAGTCACAGAAGTACTCATCAGAGTGGAAAGGATCTAAGGATCTATAGTAGTAGGATCTGTAGATTGAAAACCAGTGTTCCTGTGAGTCTAAAGGGTGTTTTATTTTTAAGCTGGTTTTGATCCAAATCTATGTTAATGCCATTTCTTGGGTCTCTTTCTAGAAGAGGTGGCTAAAGCTTGAGATGTTCTATTCTGGTATTATTGCTCTTCCTTCTTTAGGGAGTTCCTCAGTTTCTTGGTCTGTCTTACAGTGCTTAGGTAAAAACACTTCTTTCTGCTATGCTGAATTTATAGCAGTTTTTCTTCACTGACTGCTGTGATACCTTGTAATTAATGGTATCTTCTTTAAAACATTCCTCGTCTTAGGTGACTTTGTTTTGCAGGTTTTGATGATTGAAAGCACAGATCATGCTTGCATCTAGAGCTACCTTGATACTTTATGCAGGAAGTCGAGCAATCTGTGTGAACTCTATTCATACAGACATGTGAAGTGCTTCAGCTGTTTAAGAAGAGAGGGAGAGTTTGGAATAACAGTTAACTTGCAACCTCATAAGTATTGAGAAAGGAATAGATGTTGGTTGAGTAAGGAAGGGGTAGGGAATGGGAGACACTTGTATATTTGCCATATCTGTCCTTCATCTAGAGGGCTGTGAATGAATAAGCTCAAAACTAATATTTTTCTCCTGTATCGTCTATGAAGACAGCAATAAAGAAGAATAACCCACGGAAATACCTGCGCAGTGTTGGTGATGGAGAAACTGTAGAATTTGATGTGGTTGAAGGAGAGAAGGTAAGAGATTATGAAGCTCTGGAGACATCGTCCAACACAGCTAACATCACTCTAGCAGGGAGTAACAAAGAGAATTCTATGCGTACCTAGGAATTTTGTTCACTGTGCTAAAGTATTTCTTGTGGGTGGTGTTTATACAGTCTTTCTCCAATGTCTTCGTTAAGAAGTGTTTCTAGATAAGGTATAGTTAAAAGTTGAGACTTACTGTTTCCAGAATCTGCACTTCTTGAGAGAGTATTTAGTGATTATTGTGTCCAATAATCAAGCCCACAAGCTTGAAGTGATGCATATTTTGCCCTGAATACCTCTTTCTCTTGAAGCCTGCTTTTAGGACTATAAGAAGCTGTAAGTTCACAGAACTTTCTCCAGTTCCTTTTGAGAGTTTTTTTTGTCTTTTGAGAGTTTTTTGGGTTTTGGATCTCTTGTCAGTTTTTGGTGTTTCTGTCACTTTTTGCATTTTTTTCTATATACACTCAAGAGTGGCAAATGACAAACCTTTCTAGTTGAAAATAAGACATGCCTTCACAACTTAAGAGGAAGATATCTGGAACTTGGACCTAATGTGTAAAAGTTATTTTCATATTTCCTTTGTCTTTATTCTCCCTATGTGTAGTCTTTCTCTACTCACAACTCCTAGCTTACTGCCTTTTTGGCCTTGTAGGGTGCAGAAGCAGCTAATGTCACTGGTCCAGATGGAGTCCCTGTGGAAGGTAGCCGCTATGCTGCAGATCGCCGCCGCTATCGACGTGGCTATTATGGCCGACGCCGAGGACCACCTCGTAGTGTAAGTTTAGTTGTATTATAGTGATATTCATCCTGCTTCTTCAGTTGCCTTCCTTCATATGAAGAAGATTCAGTCCTAGAATGTGATAAACTGCCTATGCTTAAGTGTGTGTGTGTGTGTGTGGTGTTTTTCAGTAATACGCTGCCTTCCTTCAATGCATTGTCATTGTTGGTACTGATATTTCTGTTACTGGATGTTTTGAAGACTTATCTTGACATATCATTTTTTTTGGGGGGGGCAGGGGGAGAGACACATGTTTCTAGAAAGGCTCTAAGGTGTCTCTTTAGATGTTGTCTGCTAATTGAGTAGATTAAATGTAAAGGATTAGGATACCTAGATGTTCATCTGAAGTAAAAGGAAATAGCTGTATTACTTAAACATAGACATCACTTGGAAGGCTTGTTTGGAAAAACTTGATTTGTTAGAGGTTCAGTGATGGCTTTTTGATTTTTGTTTTGCATTTAAGTAGGATAGCTTTTTGACTAACCCCATGGAACCTCCATATAATTATTGTACCTGTGAAGGCCTCCATAGCTGTATGTCAAAGATAATGCTCTCAAGCTAACTATGCTGCACTGTTTACAGCATCTCAAGCTTTCTTTAAACAGCTTCCCTATGAGCTTCTGCATAGGAACGGGCATGTATAAAGTGTGTTTCTGTAGTTCTAGTAATAACTATCCAAATTGTGTTGGTACTGCACTGATCCTTGGAATAATTCAAGAAACAGGGGTCAGTTACAGATTTGGCAATATATTTCACTTTATAGGTGAGTCTGTGATTGTTCCTTATATTGGTTCACTCTTATTTACATGTTCCCACAGAGTCCTGTGATGAGTATATTTACAAGCCGTATACCCTTCTCATCTTGTTCTATAGAATTAATAATGAAGAGATAAACAGAACAAGTATTGTCAAGTCTGTTCTTAAAATTATTGCAAGATTGTTTTCTTTTTGTGGAACATCAGAGACTTAATATGAGTGGAGTTCTTTCTGAAGCCCTTAGACTGCAAGAAGTTGGTGCTTATATTTGGTGCCTCATTACTGAGCGTCTTAGGTTTACAATGCTAGACTTAGCACTTTCAGTCTTATTGATTTTATCTGATCTTGTCTGTTATCTGTATTCCAGGATTGGCACTGTTTCTTTTTGTTCTATTTAGATTAATTTCCCTTACCTGTCTTAATAATGAGTGAGCTCTTCAGGTGATGATACTGTTGTTGACTTGAAGCTGCTTCTTACTTGACCTGAGCAGATGCGGCAAGGCTTACATATTTGTATATTGCTATGTTTTCTTTTCCCTGGAGGGTGGTAAGGTAAGACTGATAATGTGAGACTTATCTTAGATACAGGGAACACTCATTCTCAGGCTACTTGCACTGTAATATATTCTTTCTCTTGGCTTATATAAACTCATGAAGCTAGAAGAACCTGGCATCTCAGTGGTGTTATGTGACAATTTGATTCAAATACTTGAAGATACACAGGGACAAATTGATATAGTTGGTGCCTGCTTGTCTTCTGAATTAAATTCTTTTGATGACTTGAGGTATGCTGTTTGATGCTAGGAGAATTATAAAAGATTACTTAATATCCAAATTAACACTCTTTCATTTCTCCTGATTGCCCATGAGTTTTGTTACTCTGTTCCTGGAGTTTAAAGCCCTTCAGAATGGGAGGCATACTCCGCGATTTGTTGTTGGCTTCCTGTGACTTGTCATGTATGAATTTGAGCTCTTTTCTGTGAGGGTGACAGAGCCCTGGAATAGGCTGCCCAGAGAGGTTTTTGGAGTCTCCTTCTCTGGAGGTCTTCAAAACCCACTTGGATGCAGCCCTGTGCTTTAGGTGTCCCTGTGTAAGCAGCAGGGTTGGACTAGAGGATCTCTAGAGGTCCATTCCAACCTCAACCATTTTGGGATTCTGGGAATTGTCCTGTCATCAAGCTTGCTGAAGACTGCACAGTACTACTCCCTTAGGGAGTCCACTTATAACTTGTCCACAGAAAGTTGCTATGAGAGACTTGGTAAATTTGAGGTAAATGTTGTCACCTGTTCCCTCCTATTCTGCCGTCAGTCATCGTAAAAAGTAAGCATACTCAGGTATAACACACATGTGGTAAATTCTTGCTAACTGTTTCAGGTTGCCTTAAGGCACTTGGAAATGGCTTTCATGAGGATATGTACTATATAACTTCTTGAGTTATAGGTCCCTGAGTTCTGAAGGGACTAAGCTTAGGCTGACTGCATCACCTTAAAGATGGTGTGCCGTCTGTCCCTTCCAGTAATCAGTAAACATGAGACAACTCATTCAGCTCTCTTGCATGCATCCTTCTGATCCCAGGTACTTGTAGGTACGGACTTTGCTTGTGATATAAAATGTTTGTTGTTGACCTCAGTTAGGAGTTCCCTGTGCAACCAAAGCTAGGCATATGCTAAGTCTGCTAAGTTTCTTGCATATTTTTGTGTTTTGAGCAAGCTGTCCTTGAAGACTGACCAGCCTATTGAACCCTCTTACTCTCTAACCCCTCAGTTCCCTGAACAACCTGAACTTGAGAAGGCTTCAGTTTTTGTTCTGCTACTTCATTTTTTCACTTCTGTCAGGATCTTAAACTCCTGCATCTTGTGGATATTGCATCCACAATTGTTGGCATTCACAGCTGCAGATTGTATAATCTTCCTTATGTGCGAGTGTCCAGTTAAGCATCTCACCTACTTAAAGGTTTCAATTGTTGAATTCTTCAGTGCACATAGATTTTCTTGGCTTGTGACCCACATTCCTGCACTTTCAATAGATGCTGAGAGTTCAAATGCATCCAGGGTAGCAGTGTCTTTCTTTAAACACAGTTAATTGTTTAAATGTGGGTAGAACACAAAGACTGAAGAGTGCTTTCAGATACTTAGTCTGCTTTCTTCTTTCTCTGTTTTCACTGAAGAAAACTTGTGGAAGAGGAGTGAGAGAAATCCAAGCACCACTTACCCTTAATTCAAGCACCTTTACCCTTACCCCCTTAAGATTAATCAGTAGTGATATTAAGCAGCTGTCTGAGCTCTGCCCTTCTGAAAGCAGCTGTGTGAGTATTTTGCTGATTGCAATTGAGTCTTTAGTAGAATATCATTATTTAGAACTCTTGCAACATAGGCTGTGTGCATTTGACCAGGTTTTATCACTTGCATATGTGCTAGGCTCTGCATATTCTATTATCAGTCAGTGAATAGAAATAAGCATTTTTGGCCTGCAGTTTAACAGCTCAGATGTTTAAAACAGACCAGATGAGTCATGCTCTTCAGTTTGTGTCTACAGAAATTTTTATGATGGATTATACAGATGTGATCACCTCCTAATAGGTAGGAAATACTTGGAAAGTAAAGGTTAGAATGAAGACTTACAGATTTATACCTCACTATTTCATTATATTTTACTGAGATTCAAAAATTTTTTTAAGTCCTTGAGAAGGCTGGTATGTACTGGAAACTAGGCAGTAGAATGTGCTACTGAATGGCTGATCGCATTCTTCTTCCTATATGTCTTCAGGGAAAGGCTTTTTGCTTGTTTTGGTGGCTCAGCGTGTGAATTTCAGGACCAATACCATTGGTGTTTCCAATCACGACAGACTTAAAAAGAGCTCTTGCTGCACTTACTTTCACATATTTGTGCTGAGATTTATGGCCCTGATGAGCAACCTTATGTTGAAGATGAATTTTTTTTCAGTTAGAATTTTGTTCTGGGCCACAAAAATATTAATGATTCTTGTCATGAGACTGGTTAGCAACAGTGTTCTTGCGCATACTAATTGTGGTGTTCAGCTTGGCTAATGAAAGGATGCTGCAAGTACTAAAACTTATTCCTGCAAGAACAATGAGCCAACTGGGAGCTGACATTGCAACTGAGAACAATGTCAGTAGAGGAGATACTGCTGGAATGTGTGAGAAGTCAGAGATGGAAGAAAACAAGACTTGGGAAAAACATATTCTGCAATTAAATGAATTTGACCTGTTAGGATCTTCAAAGTATCTCTAAAAGTGGAAAGTGTGAAAAACTTTGGCAAAACATGATCTTAAAAGAGTACACTTCAGCTGTATTTTGTTATTAATTACTCTAAGCTAAGATATTTTTGCCTTCTGGCATTGTAGTTCTGACTATATCTGTACCTAAGTTTGCAGGAGTCTGTATCTGATTATGGCACTCAGACTGCAGAAGATTTGTTACAAGAAGGTGGAGTATGAGAAGAGCAATCATGTCAATGTCACTTTTTTGTACCCAAAAGACTTGATAGTTTAAAAAAAAAAAAAACCTTTCTTTTTGTTTCAATTAGGTGAGAAGGGCAGTGTTGTGCAGGACTGTCCTGAAGCTGTCCTATTGTAGGTCAGTGAAACCACTCAGTATACTTGTCTGAATATTCTTGTTATCCCTTGACATGTAACTGTTTCTGTGATCCATCATAATTGCTTTTACTGATCAGTTCAGAGTGAAGCATCAACTGAAGATAGTAACACATCCCTTTAGTCACCTACATCAGTTATGTATTCTTTATGTTGTTATTGCATGTCTAATTTTTTTTTTGCTTCAGTGAAGCCTCCTCTTCCTTTTTTACATGTACGGAAGCGGAAGGAAGGCTGCAATATCCTAGAGCCATAGCTGTATATACACATAGTATTTTCTGAATAATAAAAATCACTGCTGTGATCACTGTCATGGGGGAATAAAGTTTTGTGTAATTTGCAGATGGATTTCTAGTTAACTGTCTTACAGGACCTTCTTGAAACTTCTTAAGTTTGGGTTGCTAATGGTAAACTTTCTTGAGTTTTGGGAGTCTCATGAATGTTTGTTCTTAGATGAGTGGTAGCTCCACAACAAAAGAGTGCTATATTTAAGAGTATGAAGCTGCTCAGTTTTTGTAATACAGTAGAAGTGTCAGGAAACTAATATAACTTTATTCTAAGCGATTTAGTTGCTTTGTTGCTTTGTGATGTATAGCTTTGAACCAACTGCTTAATCCAAACCTAGCTAGAATACTGGTGTGTTGACATTCATCTGGAAATGAATAAGAGAACTTCCGTTGCTTTTTCTGCCTTGCTCAAAATAATACTTTATTCAATTCTATTTTAATCATATTGAAAGGTCCTTCTGTCCCTCTCCCCTACAACAGAGGGAAACATCATGTTTTTATTAGAGATGTCAATGCAGACTTGGCAAGGAGTAGAGACAGTGGCATATAGCAAACTGTACTGTTAAACATGCTAAAATGTAACTACTATTTAAAAAGCTGTGAATTTGATGCTCATTGCTAAGGCCATAGGTGATATGATGTTTTTATTGTTTGTATTATATTTATAATATTTATTACATGCCCTTCTCTACCTTTGGGTTGTTGATCTTTTAATTTCTGATATCATCTCTCAAACAAGACCTTCTAGAAACTTGATTACACTTTTATGGCACTTAGATGTCATAGAGAATTGAAATGCTGGTTTTGCTGAAAGAATTCTTTTTTCCTATGAGAAACATACTTTTTGGAGTTTTTCATTGTTTGTCTTCCCTTTTTCAGATCTTTCAGTTTGGGGTGTGGTGTGTTGGGGTGCATATGTTTTTTCTTTTTTTTTTTTTGGAGGGGGTTGGGGGGAGTGGGGTGAAGATAGGGGGAGGGAAGAAGGGAAAGGAAGGGAACAGGTAATAGAATAACTTCATAGTTTAATACGTTTTTCACCTCCTTTTCCTCTTTAAATAGAGGTAGCAAAGCTTCCAGGGTTCTGAGTTTAAGATATTTGTTCTGCATATAGAAGACAAATTGGTATCCCAAAATGAACATAGGTAATAATATCTTGTTATAAACTTAAGTTAAACTTTCTTTGAGTTTTGGGCTTCAAATGATTTTTCTACAGCTGTTAGATAGCTACTACTATGCACTTAGTGGAACTTTCTTTGAATATTTCTCCATCAGTTTTATAAAATCTGATATTCTGCTTCCACTTACATACCTTTTAGTATAGAGTTCTGATTTCTTCTGTAGTTAGCCCTGTCATATTGCTAAGAATAGCAGTATATAGGTTCAGAGTTTGAAATACATCAAGAGTCTTTGGGTCACATCTTTAGGAAACTTGGAAAGCAAGAAAGAATCTTTGAAATACTAATGCTTTTGAAGAAGATTTTAATCTCACAAAAGACTTGTCCATATTTGGCAGGGAATTCTGTTCCGTTCCCCAAGACTTCTTGTTACAGCCTGCAGTACTTCAGGCTTTCCAAATGTTTATCTCTTCGTTAATTTAGTTAATCTCTTAAAGAAAATTTCACTGTCAGTGCCATTAATCTAAGATTTGTTGTAGAGTTTCTGACCTTTCCTGGAGGAAGGGAGAAGACTCATCAAGTAGTTTCTTTACTGAGTGCTACCATGAGGAACAAGAGCATCATTGTTGGTTTGTGTTCTTTCCTACTATTCTATTTGCCAAAACAAAAACCTTCTGATGACCTGATTTCTGCTTACCAGGTATGCTTGCATTTTTGTACTGACTTATTGTTCTGTTTAATCTGACATTCAGGTATTGATCTCTATGGTTAATGTACTACCTTTGAAATTATGCTTTATCTTTGTCTATCTTCCATTTTCTTTGAGGGTGGTGAAGGAGAACTGAAGGATGGGGTTGCAGAAGGAGGACAACTTCATCAACAAGCCCATAGGAATCCGACCTATCGTCCCCGCTATCGCAGGTTTGCCTGTTTCCTTTGTTCTTCATTGTATTTGGATATTTATGTGATCTGTACGGACAACTGGTAACAGGGCAAAGTTATATTCCCTATTGTTCTAATGTAAAACATAGTAAAAATGCTATGTTTAGATGGTAAGTACCATGACATAATACAGCCTTTTTGGAGAAAGGAAGGCCCCAGGAGTAAAGAAGCCAGGGCAAAGGTCAGTGTGATGTTACTCAAATTCAGAAATAGATTAAGAAAGTACTCTTTAGGAGAGGGGGAGAAAAAAAAGAAGTTAAGCAGTGTATTAAAGTGGCTTGCAGGTTCCTTGCCTTTCAAGCAGTGGTCTCTTACGTCTTGGACATGTATTGAATGTAAATGCCTCTTGATCAGGGACAGGTAGATCCAGTATCACAGAGGCAGGGTCCACTTTGTTGCCTCCCCTGTGGACTGAAGCCAGTAGTTTGTACCTCAGTGCTCAATTAAATGTGTGCAGGTTTGCCTCCAGCCTTGTTCAGTCCATGTGTCACATGCAGGCACAGAGGTGCCTCTTGCTGTTCAGGCTTTGTTCTAAGCACTGATGCAATTTGTAGATGCATGAGAAATCCTACTTATTATGCAGGAAGAACTGAAGTCATGTCCTATTTCTTATAGAGAATCAGAGGGCAATTTTGTAGTAATGTGGTAATATCTTATGCAAGCAAAGGAGATTGCTAACAGTTAAAATAGGTTACCTCATGGAACCTAATACTAACAATGGCTTTGTTTTGGAAATAATAAAATGTGGGGATTATTGGAGTTATTCTTTCTAATACTTTAGAAGACAGGTGCTAAAGAAGCTAGAGAGCTCCCAGAAAGCATAAAACTCATCAAATAACTGAAGAGGGAAAAAGTGCAAAGCTAAGGAGCAGTAAGGAGAAGAGGTATCGGATGAAGACAGTGGGAGACAGGCTGCAAAACAAGAGGAGATTGCTATGCATATAAGAGGTAGTAAACTTCCAGAGCTTTTGTTGCCAGATGTTGGGTGTTAAACTTGCATGACTTCAAAGAGAGACTGTTCAAATAGCTGAAAGAACACTGTTATGGTATTATTATATGGGCGAGCTGTCTCAGGAAATTCCCTGAGAAAAACTGGAAGATAGTTGGAGTGTGGGAAACTACTTAGGGGAAATAATACATGTTTTCCTGTTGTTACTGTGCCCTAGGATTCATAAAACTGGGCTAAACAGACCCTTGAAGACTCAATAGACTGTTAAGTAAAACTGGTGCTTTCTTCTGGTCATAATTCTAACATGGCCAATCAAGCCTCTGCCCTTTACATCAAGGAAACAATTCTATGGCTTAAGAACTCATTGCAGACGTAACAGTCAAAGGCTGAGTTTCAGGCTTTCATACTGTTGGAGATCTTATCTCCTTTAAGGAGAAACCATAATTCACATTACTGCCTTGTGTGAAGTATCATGGCCTCTCTTCTCAAGGAGATGAATTGTATTGCTCAGTCTGTCACTTGCTATACACCTCATTGAGGTTAAGTCTGAATTTGGAGAAATGAACTCTGAAATGGGCAGAATCCCCATTTTTTGTATGCATATTAATTGAAAACTAACAAGAAGGGGTAAATACCATTACAAGGACAATAAATTAACTTCTGTAGAAATTATAAGGCTGTACTTAATGACAACATTTTCTCTGCACAATAAAATTGACAGACTTCTGAAGATTTAATCTAGAACTATAAGATTTCTAGCACTTCATCTAAGCTCTTCTATCTGTAGTACTTGTGCTGCTTCTGGTAACTAAAATAGTGGAAACTGATGTTTGTAGGGGCTTGAGGTCAGTATATTTAATTCTAGACAGTGTTCATTAGCTTAGGTGCAGTAACATTAAAACAAATGGCACCAGTTCAAGTTCTAGTCAGTGTGCAGTGTTGTATCATGTGGATGTTCTACTTGCAGGTAAATCCTTGAGAAACAAGGTAGTTGGTTAGTCAGGCATAGCAGTACAACAAGTGTAATGTGACATCTCAATTCTGTCCCTGTTACATGGGTGAACTGCAAACTGGGTAGTTCATGACAAACAGGATTTTTTCTCATTTTTGGTGTTTCTTTCCTGTAAGAAATAACATAGCTTAATGTGTTTCTGTGTAAGTTAAGAGATAGGTATTGTATACATCTCTATGCACTAAATCCAATGACAGCATACTTTCCTGCTAAACTTCTTTAGCCCCAAAACCAATTTAGATCTCAGACAAGTGTAAATTAAGTGAGCTAATAGGAATTAGACAATGATGACAGTAACTGCTTATTTTCTGTTTTGACACTTTTTAAACATAATGTTTATGTAGAAAGTGAGCTGTTGCACGTTGTATGTAACTTTTTTAATGGCTGAGGGGGCAATATAATCTCTTACCTTAGAGTCAAGGGAGATCCAGGAAGGAGCTGATAAATAGAACAAGGGATCCAAGGGATTATACCACTTAATTATGGATAGGACTGGACTTCACATACAGCTAGGCCAAGGCTAATTGGTCGGAGTTGGCCAGTGCAGCTTCTACTAGCTGCAGCCAGTAATTCTTCCAACCAATAATTTAAATTACCTCAGTTCCCCTTTATTATAGAATTTACAGAGTATACTGACAAAGTGAAGAGATCCCAGCTTATCATATATCCCAGAAAAATAGCTCTTCATTCCAACTTCATGGCAGCTAAATTTCCAAGGTGTGGTTTGCTGTCAGTCAGATCTACTAAACATAGAACTTGCTGGGCTAGAGAGGCTTTTGCTGGTCCAAAGTTAGTAAAGTGTTTTAAACCTCAAACTTCTCATGTACCCAATACGTATTTTTCCACCTCTTCAGGGGGCCCCCACGTCCTCGCCCTGTGCAGGTGACTGGAGAGGCTGAAAAAGAGAACCAGCATGAGACCAGTGCTACAAGTCAGCAGCCCCTTCGCCGTGGGTACCGACGCCCATATAACTACCGTCGTCGACCTCGTCCACCCAGTTCTCCAGCTCAGGATGGGAAAGAGGTAAGTAAGTTCCCAGCAGAGACTTGCTTCGAAGCTGAGGTTGACTGGTATAACATTTGAGACACTCTGCCCTTGTGTTGGGGGCTTGGGAGGAGAATGGGAATGTATCTCAAGTGTACTGTTTAGTGTACTATAAGAGTCTGGTGCTTATCTCCATTATCTTTGTGGTGAAGGTAATTTGTTTTCATTGCCTGTTCCTTACGACCTTGTTGGAGAATGGGCACCTTTCCTTAAATAGAACATTAAACAGCAGTGGCATGAGAATAACTTCTGGATAGTTCTTAACTAGGGATCAGTTTTTAACTAATGTTTCTGAAGCAGATGGGGACTAATGTTTTTCCTGTTACCCCAGGCAATCTCCAAGCTAAGAGGAAGACTTGAAATTTCCAGATTCGTTTTATTGATGTGCTTAAAACAGCTTGTTTCAGTGACCTAGTTTCAAACACAGATTTTAACGAGGGAAACCTCTTATTCTACATTGAACTTCACTTGAGGGGATCCCTCCATATTGGAGATATTTTGAAAAAAGTATACAGAGATAAACTTGTTATGTAATGCTTAAACTTTGTGTTCTCTACAGTTAGATGAATTCTCAGACAATACTTCCTTGATTATTTTAAAGCTGGGTAATAGTGACACCACTACTTACTGAATAGAGAAAGGATTTGGAGGTAATATAATTTTATTGTGCCTCAGACAAAAGTGACTGAAACACCTGCTGGAAATCCTGCTCCAGTGACTGAGCAGAGTGGTGCTGAGTAATGTCCAACTCCCCTAGACACCTTTACAGTCCTTCAGGTAAGTGATATAGATGGATCCTGTTCTCAAACTGAAACACCATTATGTATGCCTTTAGGACTTGGAACATCTATCTGGCTCCATATCTCAATACATTAGATAGTTGCAATGACTTTTGAGTCCTATATAGGCAACTCAAGGAACTGTTCTAACTTCTTCCTTTTTTTTTTTGTCTCTTTGTATTACTCACAGAGTAAATATCTGTAGATGATTTTGCTACATCTGTCTAACCTCTTTTAAAGAGGTGCTCCTTACTGGCATCTGGTGATGAGCTGGTGGTGTTTTAAGTCAGGACGATACTGTAATCCTATGCAAAGAGCTCTTTGTCCTTACTTGTAGGTGGACTTGGTTTATCCTGCCAATTTGTTGTAACTCGGTCATCATCTGAAATCCCACCCATTGATGGTTGCTTTCTTTCTCTCTAGTCTAGTGTTTCTTGTATTTTTATTTCACTGCAGAAATTAAACCTCAAGTAAACTATGTTATGATTTGTCTCTTCTACAGGTATACTAAAATGCAACTGAAAATATAACACCAAAGAAACATTCAAGCAATAAACTGTCAACAGTGATAAAAATTCAAGATACTGGAACTTGAGGAAGAGAAAATTCACCAGCAGCTGAGATCCACAAAATGCCTGCAAGATAAATGCAAGAAGAAAGTGAGATTCAAAGAGTACCTTCCTTCCCTTCCTCCCTGCCTACCTTTCCTCTTCCTTGTTCCTTTTTTTTTGTGTTGTTGTTTTTATTAAGAATTTCAGTGTTTTGCTACTATTGATTTTTTTTCATTTTTTTTTCTTTTAATATCAAATTGAAAAGGCGGGAGAAAAGAACTGAAATTGAAGTTGAATACTTTTTTTTATTGGATGCTGGTGCTAAACCTCCCAGGTGTGATGAGTTGTTTTTATGTGCCAGTCCTGCTCACTGCCAGGCACAGGGAGGAGAAACTTCTGCTTTCCTTAGTAAGATCTATTTGAAACTGCAGCATGGGTGATGTTCCTCACAAATAAAAGTAATTTCAAGTACCAAAAAAGCAAACAATCTAAGAGTGTGGGGTCTTTATGTTTACATATAAAATTGTGAACTGTGAATTACTGTTTTGCTGTTTCCGCACTTACCAAGGTAGCTGGTTTAAATTATAAGGATATGGCTGAACTTATGAATGTCTTATACAAAGATATTCTAGATTGCAGCACAGCAATAACTCACACTACTCTCTGATTCTGTAGTTCACCAAAGGTGTTTTTTCTGTTACTTTGCAGCTGAAGTTAGGGGATTCCAAGTGGCTTATTGGGATATTGCTTTCCCTATCTGTTTTGCTAAACTTTGTATCATCTAAACATTGGACGTCAATCTTTGGGATTCCTTACCATTCAAAAAGACAACCAAGTTAACTGCAACTGCATTCTGGCTTCAATTTCAAATGCAGGAAGACTGAAGGGGCTAATAACTACTGCCTGTATTTGAAACCAGTAGTATCCCTGTACCTGTGCCATTTTGCTTGTGAAGACTGCTAAAAGCTTGACACTCACACTTTGTTTTTAAAGTTCTTCCCTAAATCTGGAATGTCTTGCAGACCTGTTTTCAACTGTTGAATGTGGGTGCTTTTGTCAGCAGTCTTGCATGCTATTTTTCTCTAGTCCACTGTTTTTCACATTTTTCTCTTGCCATTGCTGTTATCTGAATCTTAGATTTCATATTAGTTTTCCTAAAACACTTTTCCTTAGCTACTTGATCTCTAACCAGCCTTTACTGAATAAATCTTCATATAAGCAATCTTGATATGGAGTAGCACTGTATAACTGTAAATACATAGGACTAAGTGTGAGAGTAGAGAGATCTATGAAGGGTAGTTACTGTTGTCTCTTCTGGTTTCCTTGTTCTTGAACACTGTTTGCTTTATAACCAAAAATCACATCAGGTTTTCTGCATACCACACACACGTTACTCCTCAAGAAATACTAAGTGAGGTAAGGAGACGCAGCGTCAGATGGGCTCCAAAGCAAAGCACTTCCTTCTGTAGTTCCCTTTCACCTTCCAGCCAAGGTAAGGAATGATATTATTCTATTCTCTTGAATCCTGTTGTTAACTCCTGGCAGGAAGCATAGCAATGCATGAGCTGCAGTCATGCACTTACTGCTAGCTTTATCAGGGAGTTCCTCATTGCTTTGGAAATAAATTAAGAAATTTTAATGAAATGTAAAGTGAAAATTGCAGAATTTTGTAATAGAAGGAGAATGCCTCCAACTCCTTTACAGACTTCTGAATTTACTGTGACACTGGCCTATGTAACATAACCTGTTATTGTAGCACTGGATCATTTGTACAGCAGTTCTGAAAGTGTACTTGCATATAAACTGTTGTGACACAGCTAAGTTTCAGCACCAGATCTGCCAAGATATAGATTAGGGAAGATGTGCTGATAATGTGATACTCGATCAGTTGTGAGTTGTCCCACCGTCATCCCGGTGAATTTGTAGCCCTATAGTTGAGTACAGTTTTCTAATTCTTCCTGTTTGCACAGGGATGCATGACAGATGTGAATCTGACACTTCAGTGAGGCACCTTGGTGTGCTGTCCTTAAGAAGGACATGAGGGTTTCCCCGTGATGTGATTCCATATGTTTCCTTACTTATGTACATATGCTTGGGATAGTTCTACTTTCATCCTGTTTTGTTGATTAGGATATCTTCTGTTTTCATTTTTCCAGATTCAGTGCACTACTTGACTGTTGGTCCTTTTCTTCCTCTCCTGTCCTTTTAGTTGCTGCAAAAATGCCATTGATCAGGTTGATTCAGTGAGAGCACCCATAACTAGTTACCTCTATAAAAGGTGAAATTGAAGGAGAGAAGTAGTTTCCTAATATCCAGTTTCAAGTAACTTACTCCTTTGGTGATAGTAGGAAATGAATCTTTGCATAGAGTACACAATTGAGATAGAAGTTTAGGTGGGGGAATACGTAAGAACTTTTTTAGCAGGCCAAAATATATACTAAAGCTAGTCCTTAGATGTCCCAAATGGAGCACAGAGATTGGGCCTGCTCTTTGCTATGCTCCTTGTTCCTTTGTGCAAGCTGAGCTTTAGCTGAAAGAAAATCAAATTGGTGCTTAGTAATGAGTCAACTAAACTCTTGTGCTTGTGTATCAACAATACTGTTGCTTATGTGTTTTGAGCAATGTTTGAGTGCTTAGTTTTGTTTTTTAGGCTTCCTACAAGTATTTGTAAGTAACTAGTACGTCTTTTTATCAACCCAGTTCCCTGATCTCTTTGATGTGTTTGCTCTCTTATTTGAGCATCACTTTGTTTTTTATAGGCATTTATAGTAGCTGTGTAATAATTTTGCAGTATATTTTTGTAATAGTCTGGTTGTAGACACTTTGCTTGTAAGTGTTACATGGTCCACTATTACACAGCCACAAAAATACTTGCTGTCCCAATATTTTTGGGAGGAAAAAGAATGGAAAATTCTCTAAGCCATTACCTGTATGCACTAATACTTAAACTAATTTAACTGTGGTCATAAGATACAGAAATATTCATTCTGCAAACTTCTACACTACATAATGCTGGATGCATGTGCATCCCTTTTCACCTACTTTTATTGGGTGTTTGTACACAAATGGAAGTGACGCAGGTTTTTCTGACTGTAGTTCCAAAACCTCTGAAAATAAAGTGTTTGTAATATCGTATTTGATCTTAGAGTTGGCAGGGCATGCCAAATGCATGATTTCATGTGTGCAGTTTAGTAGCACATAATTGAGATCTGTACTGGAAAAAATTGAATGGACTTGCATGTGATCTGTATAGAAGGAGTTCCAAAAAACATAATGGCCCTGGACTAGTGCTCTTCAAACCCTTAATTTGCAAGAATTTTCTAGGAAATATCTAGTGAAGATGAAAGGCTATTTAAGTTCCATTCAGTTGCTTGTGTGCAGGGCGGGGAGGGGGATTTTCTTTTTCTTCTAAGAAAATCCAATTTCTGAGTCTGACTTCAGAATTGGTCCTAGAAGCTATTTTCCATGCTAGTTTGAGGGCAAGTTTCTAGCCTTCAGCATCAGTATGGGTTTGTAGCAAGAAAGTATCTGCTTTGAGATGCCGGTACATACTTGATGGGGATGGGAATAATGGAGGGGAGAAGGGGGAAGAAGCCTCATTATGTAAAGTCCAGTAAAGCAGTGAGTTGAATATTTGTGTTCCTTTAGTAAGGGTCATAGAAATATCACCACTTATTTATTAAGTTCTCAGAAGTGACAGCTTGAATTCTTCATTTTATGCTATTTAAAATAGTGATGAAGTACAACTGTATTTAATATCTGGTGGCAGAGAATTATTCATATTGTCATCTCATCAGCATCTTAAGATTTTAAAATCTTTTGGGAAAGACCTACAGAGTAGTTTGTCTTTAGAGCTTCACATTTTATGACTACTGTTGAAATGTATCATTCCTCAAAACATATTAGCCTGAATTTGACTTGTAAATAGTAACTTTCATGGCATTGATTAGGTCTTTAGAACTGATCAGTCTTTTACCTGAATTCCTTAAGGAGATTGTTCACAAAGTATGTGTTCGTAGTACAAAAAAGTCTGTTCTCAACAAATTTTTGCAAGTTAAAAGTTAAGACAAATACAATATTAGCTCAGATAACCTGACACTTTGTGCCATAACCCAGCCCAGTCAAACATGCAACTTCCCTGCTCTTTTAACATGTGAAGTAACATAAGTCAAGTGCTAAAAGTCAAAATAAAGCTTGTGCAGTGTCCTGTAGCAATCTTATGTTTTTTTCTAGAGGTTAAAAGATCTGTGTTCTATGGGTTTTGTGCACAATGTCAGTCTAGTAAATTGTGTATTAGAAGCGTGTTACTTACATAATTTTGCCCATGACCTTAAGTTCTGTTTTACCTGCTCTTCATGACCTTTAAATCTCACAAATATTTCTTAAATATTCTTCATAATACAGTGCAATTACATATAACTAGTGCTACTGCAGTTCTGTGAGAGCTAAGCAATTTATAGCTTTGGGACTGCATTTAAAAAACAAATGATCTTAAAATATTTGGAGAGTAGTTTGATTTTATATTTAAACTATTCACTACTTGACTTTCTAAAAATTCACAGAGAATCCCCCAGTTATCAGCAGAACTTTGTCCATGTGTAAAACTGTCATCTCACAGCCTTGCAACCTTACTGCCTCGGTGTGTGTGTGTGCACGCGCGTTTGTTCCAGTGATCCAAATTTTGAGTCTTAGGAGAAGATCAAGGAAAGTAAGGCAGAAAATAGTTATGGAAGCAGAAAAATGAGAAAATATCCTCTTAGCTCATTTCTGCATATAGTATATACTGCTGTATAAATACATTTGAAATGTATTACATATCACATTTTAAATACAGTATATTTAAAAAATCATTTCACAATAGTGCGTAATTGGAGCAGACAGCATAAGGGAAAAAAAACATTGTCAGAATACTGGTGATAACTAAATCTTGCCATGAAGGGAATGGGTTTTACAAGTAAACTTTTACCTGTGTCAGTTTCTAAAACTCTGTTTTTTGCCCACCCTCAAGCTAGTTATCTTAATGCTTGTGTTTATACACACTGGTATTAGACACTCCATCTTCTTTACCCTTTCTGAGATCTTGAAATAACTGTCAATCAACATGTGAAACAGCTAGGGAGTGTGAATTCACATTCTAGTCTCTGTGAGATAGCTTGAATAGGGGCCAGTCTTCAAGAACACAAGCTGCACATCTGCGTGTTCTTTACAAACAAAATCTAAACAGCTTTAAAGTATGTGATCAGAGCTACTCTAGGCCAGCATTTTTAGGCCTGTTACCTTGGGGCTGTTTGCAGGCTCTGGAGGATTCATTTCTTGGGCATCAGTCTCTTGCCTTGCAGACAGCTTAGATGTAACTAAGATCTATAGCAGTTCTTTTAACAGTAACATGTATTTTGATGTTAAACATCAGATCATCTGTTCTCAGTAGCTGTTTAAGTGATCCATCCTTTAAATTAGTACTGAACTTCACACACTTCCTTTTAAAACTGTTCTCTACCTGTGCAAATAAAATATTTTAAGCTATTTATCTTTGTTAGCTGAATCAGAGTGAATGCAGATTTCAGTGTCTGTTTAGCTTTCTGCATAAAGGAAAATGAACATTTCAACTAATCTATGACTTGCTTCTTAATCTCTTAAGACTTAAGTGTGTAGAAACAGAATTCTAAAGGATTCTGAAGAACCAGAATACCTTCTACAAAGTGTATATGGGCATGCAGAGTGGCAGTGCTACCTTATCTTGCTTTTGTAGCTGTTGTGCAAAAGCATGTTTTCCCTTAACTACAGTTCATTAACTGTAGAGTTCATTAGGTGCACATAAAGTTAAATAGACACTGGTACTTCTTATTGTTAATTATCCACTATGGAGGATTTCTATAAACAGATCAATTCAGCAATTCTAGTTGCTCTTATAGCTTTAGGTTATGTTAGCACTAGATGGAGCTGTTGCTCCTCATCATTATTTTTTTAATTGAAAATTTGCACACCCCTCTTCCAGGAAGCTGATATATTTTAGTGGAGGCTCTCTTGATTCCTGTTACAAGGCTAAAGTACTAGCAAGCACCTGAAGTTTCCATGCTTCTCACTACTTATTAAACAAAATACCCACTCCCCACACTTTGGTTCTCTGTGTAATACCTTACTCCCCTCGAAATAAACCCATATTATTTTTAAAAAAGAATAAAGAAAAAAAGGGAAGTATAGTCATCCTTCCATAAAGTATTTCAAGGAATATAGGCTGCTCCTACCCTCGTGCATTCCCCTGCCTCTTTTCTGGATGACATTGTGTGGCTGAGAAGGAAAGCTAGGAAAGGAAGAGATGGACATGGTCTGCTCTTTGACCATCTTTGCCTGCAGCATCTTGACAAAGCAAATGCTGTAGTCCGACAGCAAGTTTAGTGTTTTATTCCAAATCTCTGTTCCTGCTGCTTACTACAGGTAAGGGTTAACATTTGTCATGTGAAACCTGAGTGAAAAAAAATTAGAGTAAGAAAAAGGTGATACAGAAAAATAATTCACAGATATCCCCCAACATTCCTTCTCTGAAACTTGTTCTGCTCTTTTACAGAGGCCAGATCTAGAATGTCAGTTTCAGTACCTACCCTAGAAAACAAATTTGTGGCCTAGGGTTAGTAGCCTACTGCTTTTCTGCTTCTTGATAAGGAAGAAATTTAAATTATCTTCTCTATTATATAGAAAAGACTTATATAGTCTTATATGTCTTATATAGTTATATAGGGAAAAAAAAAATGTTTTCCAAGACTTGGAAAGAAATTGTGATAAAGTTGGACTGAAAATAACATTGCTAGATGCCTTCTTTCATATAATCACTTTCTGTAATTTGTGGCCTTGGAGAAGCAGTGAGAGATAATTCAGTGTAATGTTCCAGTAACAGGAAATTGGATTCAACTTAATGAAAGTTGAGAGAAGGTCTGCAGATAAAAACTTAACTGCATATCACATAGGAGTCCTTAATTAATTAAAAGACTGCTGGATCCTTTTGTTCTTTTGTAACACTGGCAACTCCATTTAAATCCTGAAATAGAAAGTGAGGTACTTTGCAAATCTGCAGCCAGCATTCAGTACTTACATCCTAATGGTCAAAGGTCAAGAAAAATTGCACAGTGTTTCTTCAAAGGCATTTATTTTTAGTACAGAATTAAAGAATGAAAACAATACAGAATTGTGGAAAGTTACCAAAGTGACAGTATGCCATTAAACTCCTCCAGAGAATATTCAGATTGCAAGTTTCCTTATGCTACTCTACCACTACAAACTAACTGTGTCAGGAATGAAGGCAAATGAAAATGGTGAAATTAGTTAGTTGTTTCTTGTGTCATAATATAAAAACATTTTTTCTTGTGAATTGAGATAACTAGTCTCAAGGAAGTACTTATCAATTAAGAAGGGTTTTTAGCAGATCATCTAGATGTGACTTAAATCCTGAAATACCCTTCAAAGGCGATTGTGGTATCATCACTTGCTATGTGGTGCTTATTAGAAATAAACTTTTTAAAGAATCTGATTTTAATGAAAGGGGAGTTCCTTTTCCTCAAAACATAGTAGGTTGTTCTGTGTGAGGTTGAGTGTCTCATTTATGCCATACATGCATGCCATAATGTGGTGCTCTTAATCTGTATCTTGACAAAAAGTCATTTCTTTTCTTTCTCTTCTAGTACTCCCTGCACAGTGTGAACATAGAAGATTGTTTCAGAGTATGTTTAGCCTGGTTTCTGCAGCAGTATCGCAGACTGCATTGCTGTGGTTTCAGTAGTGATCATATATTGGTGTTGATTGTATTGTACACTACTGTATAATATGTGATTGTAAACAATCCAGGTGGATTAAGATGGAAGGATCCTTCTGGAAAAAAGCATTCTAAAGAAATGCTTAAAATCTGTGGAAACAAAATGAAACTAGCACAGGTATGTTATCTAAATAATCAAATTCTGTAATACTCCCTCCAAGTAACTCAGATTAATGTGCAAATCTAGAATTTTGGCTGTTTTTCATTTGGAAAATCAGTTGTTCTTTGTTTTTTTTCTTGAAAGGCATATGCTAGTGTAATACAACTGCAGTGGTCCAACGCACCAAAAAAAAATTACTTTTGGAAGGGGACAAAGAATTCCATGTACACATGTATACTACAAAGTGAGTAGGATATTTCAGGAAAAACACCACAGAATACAACTAAGTTGCATAAACACAAATGCTCCAAGAGCTACTAATAAGTATAATAAAATAGATGTATTATTACCTTTCAGCTTCAAAAGCACTTATACATCTACTCATCAAAATACAACAATAGATACAGCTATATGTTCAGTTCTCAAAAAGAAAATCCATTTTCGATGGAGTTTGAATCCTTCAGGACGGGGAAGCAAAAAAAAAAAAAAATTTCCAAGGGACTTAGTTCTGCCAACATGATTGAAACCTATTTATTCATTTTTTTGCTCTTCACCTTTAGATTCCCTTAGCACCTCTTGCCACTTCTTCTCCATCTCCTCTTTGCAATTCAGAAAGGCATCTTCCAGTCGCCTCATAGAGTTGGCCAGGTCTGGGTTTGTACGCATTACTACCATGTCATATGCCATCCAGGTTGCTTGCACTACAAAAACAGACACGCAAAAACCCAATAGATACTGCCGAAACAGCAACGTAGCTATTAAAAAAAAGCACATTCAATAGATGTTAAAAGGACATTAATGATGTCAAATACAGTGCAAACGGTTGAAACAGTTCAAAGTTATGTCTGAGCAGGCCTGCTATACAGTAACTAGTAGGCAATAGCTCACCAGCCCACAATAATACTAAATTTAGTTTTTTTAAATGGATGTCCATTGTTTTTTATTTGAGACTATTTATTATAGTCTCAAAACACTTCAAAATGAAATATTTATTGCTGATACAAATTAGAAATAGGAGACAGATGCCGTTACCTGAAAATAATAGAACAGGCAATCAAAAAGAAAGGTGGAAAAGAGTATTGTAAAATAAACCAAATCAAATAATTTTGTTTCAAGACCTGGGACAAGCAGAAGACTAGTGTTAGACAAGGAAATGAAAACTAGAAGGCCACAACAAAGTGATCCAACATTTAAAGAATAAGCTACATCAGGAGATATAGTCTGAAAAAAATGTATATATAACAGAGCTAAGCAAGTAATTTTAGCAATTGTTTCATATTTTCCTCTCATTCTACCATAAATTGACATAAAATCTGATGTAAATTGAATAATTTTCTCAAAAGCACTCATGAGTTGTAGTTAATTGCACAGTTTAATTATTTCAGTTTATTCTTGGTAGTTGCACACAATTGCTGAGAGAATTGCTGCAGTTCTCCATACATAAAGAACTAAAAGTAAATTTGCAGGTAAAACTTTATTCTAGTTGAATAAGTATGCCATACACTGACCTGAAAATTCATTTCACCATTTTTCCAAAGTAAATTTTGTTTTATATATTACATTTTAATGATTGTAAATTAAATGCCTTAATTCTATTCCCTGCCACCACTTAGAACTGAGCGCCCTGTTAATTTTCAATTATGAGCCACTTAAAGATTATCTGTACACTTTTCCTCACTTGAGAACATTAAGATATTAGTTGATTGCAGGCTTTTTTTTTCCATTTAAGATTCCATTTCTATTGCACAGCTATGTTTACAGTAATAAATATACCTTAAAAAAAGCTCCAGTGTCTTCCAACTTCCAGCAGACAAATCCATATCATTCTCAGTAAAAAACAATACCTGATAGTTTTTCCATTTCTTCCAGAAGTTTTTCTAAGTCCTTGTTCAGGTCTTCCACCATCTTTACCATGTTATCATAGTTTTTTTCTCGAGCTTCTGATTTGGCCATCTACAAGGAAAACACAAACTTCATACTTGTATTTTCAGCTGAAAGTGAGTTGATTTTCACAGATGAGGGAAAGTAATATTCTGATAAATTTTAATATACTGAATTTCTGAATCTGTATGTAAATTAATTGAGACTATTTAGGGGCAAATAAATAAAATTGGGCCCCAGGTGCTGCAATTGAAGAGAGAAGAGCACAGCTGACACCAGACGATCTCTGCACCTTTTATTTACCACCTCATCCTGAGTCCAAAGGGCTTGTGGGAGAGCAGCCTTCAGGTGGTGCCTGGTCTGAGACTTCGGACTACTACTTGTTCCCTCCCTCTCTCCCTCCCACCCATCCATCTGGAAGGATGCTTTTTCCTACTTTAACCAGATTTGCTGCCTTCCTCCACAACCTCTGACGCCACCTCAGCACTCCCACCAAACAGCAAGCAAACACCAAACACGAGGGTACTTCGTGGTTCGCTGGCGAGGCCTGCGAGCGATTCAGCCTCCCCGTTTCCCGCCAAAGTCAACCGTTC
>NW_020455824.1:43763-78667 GCF_003342845.1 Nothoprocta perdicaria
TGCCCGCGGTCTCCCGCCAAACAAAAAAAAAACCAAAAAGAGCGGCCGGGAACAGTACACTCAAAAATTTCCTCTTGTGTGAGTGCTCTGCCTCCCAATTTATATAGCCGATTAATTCTTTATTTCATCAAGAACAGCACTTCGGCAAGAAGTTAGGCAGTCGAGAAGAGGGAATGGGAAAGAAATGCTGTTTGGAGGGGGAGGCGGCGCTGAAGGGGCTTGCCCCAGAAGCTGTGGCCTGCGAGGAGTCACGTTACGGAACGGGCTTCAGCGCCAGGATGCCGGAGGCGGCCCGCGGGCTTGTCCCGGCAGCACCGAACCCCAGCGCAGCGACCGCAGTCAGAGCTGACGCCGGGGCCGGGCCCCCTTTTTTCCCCACTGGGGGGTTTTGACCTGCAATCATATTCTCAGCTCACCTGCCTCTTGCCGTGGTTCTCTGACAGATCGCCTCTTCTTCTTTGATAGTATATAATACCGTGCATGTCCCATAAATAATTAGCTTTCTGGGGAAACTGGAAAACCAAAGGTTAGTGTCTTTATGCTGTTTCTTTCACTGTCCCTCGAGTCCTACACATCTGATTTCATGCTTGTGTTTTATATTACTATAATTATTCTAAAGTTCTAAGTGAAGAGCAATAAGTATAGGTCTTCCAACAAGACATGCTTAAAGAATTTACAAGTGCCTTTTTTTTTTTTTTTTTTTGCCTAGGATAGGTAGTGCTCATTCTTTATCACTACAAGTTTCTTTCCTGACTGTGGCTGTTTGACTTATGATGTAAATTTGCAATTTATCCTACAATGACAACATTAGTTGCACTGCAAGTACTGTAATTTTGGAAACTCTTGTCAAAAATCTAAACCCAGAAGTTAAGTCTCAGACCCAAAGTCTGAAGTTATGAAATTAAGTTCAGTATTGTGTGCATCTGTTTCTTTTCCCTGCTGGAGTTCATCACTCCTTCTGCATTACTTTTATCTTTGAAATATATCAGAGAAGGTGCTTGCAGTGCTAGTTAGAATGAGAAATTTTCTCATGACTGAGAAGCAAGACTCAAAGTTTGTCAAGAGTTGGCTGATTTGATATTAGAAGACCTGGATTCGAGTCTTTCTCTGGGTGCTCAAGTCTCAAATCACTTGCCATTCCAGCTGCTTTTCCAAACCTTAAGCTATCTGAGCTCTCTCTTATATTGCATTTTCATTTGCAAACTCAATCATTGAATGCCTTTTTTTTTTCCCACCATAAATAGGAAAATGTTTGAATAAATGCTTATTTTCAGAATACATGAAAAATATTTTATTCACCTCTTGCCATCACCACCCATCTCACTGCCAAATCAGCAGAACAAGTTGCTCCTTTGAGATTTTAATGAATCTTCAAAACAAACAAAATTAAGTATTTCTTTGCACAGGTTCCATTAATGCCTTAGAATTCATCATATCATATTGCATTAATAAATTTTAAAGCTGCATCATTTTAAAGCAATTGAGCAAAATCCTTCAACACATGAAAAGAAGTTTTATTTGGGTAAAGAAATCCTGGAGCCATAGATTATTAGCAGATAGTGAAAGTACCAATTTATATTTGTTGTGGTTTTTCACTTGCCTCGGAGCCCTCTAATGTTAGGCTAGATGGGCCACAGTAATTTTAGTCTGTGTCATCTGTATTTAGGATGCTGCCTCCTAATACACTTGTTTATAGGCGATTAGGAGGTTCTTAATTTTGGCACTGTTGCAGTTTAGCACTGCTATACTAGCCTGTGTAAATCTGGGCAGCAAACATTGTGTGTTTATATATTAATTTATTTATTTTAGAACATCTATAATTCCAGTGGTTTAGCAGCCACCGTGCTACTGCATATTAATAAATGATCTCAAATTCATTTCAAGTGAAATCAGCAGACCTGTTTTGTTTCCACATGTTCTGGTTTATTTATTTATTTATTTTCTCTAATATCCTTTTGAACACAGTGATGTGATAGAGTGTGAATTTTAAATTCAAAAAAAGCATTATTAAATAGAATAGTTCTTTAAAGTAATCTTTTTATATAACAATCTTATCACCCTTAATAAGATGTATTTTCTATCTCTCATAATGTCTCTGTGGACATCCTTTCCAGGGTTCCCCCCTTTTAAGAGGCACCTCTAATTCTTTTTGAGTGAAGCCATGTGATTTATCCCTTCTTATACTGTTCTGTTTCGTCCCTGTTCTGATTCCTACCTATACAACGATGAATGGCAGGTTTGTAGAAACAAAGGTACAAGTACCGAACCTTTCTTTCCTTTCTTAGTGGGTTTAGTCTGACCCAAAAGTCAGTCACTGTCCATGGGTGTTTTTAATTCATGTTTTAAATCTTGCATTGGGATGTATGAGACCTTACTGCCTCTACATTACTGCAGGATCTGAGAATACCTCAATAACATTTAGAAAGGGAATCCTTTCAGCTGAAATGTGTTTCTGGTCCAGTGGTTCATGTTTGCTGACTTTCTGGAGATTGAACTACAATATTAACAAATTTATTAACAATCATCACATAGGCCAGAAGGCTAAATGGATTGTGACTGAATTGCCCCTCAGTCTTAGATGCACATTATAGGTGCTGCTGAGTGGTTTGCACGGTTGCTACAGGTATTGCAGGGAAAGCCTGAGAATATGATTCTTCTGTTGCAAGAAATGCTACGGCAGTTATCATGGTTAAAGAATTTACTTTGCCTTTTGTCAGCCAGACAATATGCTAGATTGAAGTGAATAACTTCATCTGTGCTTTGTGTACCTGTAGTTGTAAGGCCTATAAAGGGTTAATAGGGTAGTGTGTTTCTGTTTCTGTAAAAAGCTTGCACGCTAAAGAAAGTATAAGGCATAGGCTATGTAATATACAGTTAACTTTGCCATCTGCTTCTGTAAATATCGCTTGCCACAATCAAGGACAAGGACTAACAGGATACCGTATCCTGCTGCTCTTGCTGTGACCACGAGATAAGATTTTGAACTTGCCAAGCAGAAAGGAGATTGTGAGGGTGATGGTTGGGGGTTAGTAAATGATGGTTGTAGATAATGTTTTAAAAAGAAGAAGTTGTAGTCATCTATTAAAAACACAAATCTCTCCTCAAACAGCACGGATCTCAGGACAAACTGTAAGAGGTTCGCCGCCAGCCGACTAATAAAGCTTGCTTTTAAAACCACCAGGTTGAGCGTGCAGGTGATTACTGGGGTTAGAGACTAACATAGTCATATTTCAGTTCGTCTTTACGAATTGTAGAAAACAGCTGTAAGGTTATTTTGCTAATAAAATGAGATTAATACTCATAATAAAATGAGATTAATACTAGTCAGGAAGTCTGGAGGAGTAACTTCCATTAATTTCCACAGCAGCTCCTACAAAGTATATTTTAAATGGTCTAATAAAGATCCCAATTAATCCTAGCCTTTATTTGCACTGTACTTAACTCAGCCATTCCTTTAGCCAGAACAACTAGTCACTACTGAGGAATTTACAAATTTGCCTCAATAGTGAGAACTGATGTTAAAAATCAGGCATTTTCATGAATGAAATTATTTATTAACAGTGAATATACACAACATCTTGCTTTCTGGGCATGGCAGGCAATTTCCATGCTTAAAGTTCCCAAGCCCAGTATTCCACTGTTTATTACAGACATATAAAATTTGTATTTTCTGTTTCTTTAATTGTCTTGACAAACTGATACCACTCACTAAAATGTCAGGAAATTACAGTGGGATAACAAGGGTGAATATTCATCTGCTGGCACTGTGGTTTAAATCAATTTACTTTGTGATCAATTGCTCTTTTTTTTTTTTTTTCTTTTTAACCCAGTGCTCATTATATTGGCAAATATGTACAAAGTGGCAATAGGTGGTCAGTGAAGGGTGGATGTGAAGGCTCACTCACTTGGTACTGTCACCAAAGGAATGATTGTGTAATTATTGATAATCCATACCTCCCAGTTTGCTAATAGTCACATAGCAGTAGTTTGCAAACACTGTTGCATGTAGCATTTGCTCAAGTTTTGCAGTAAATATATATGCCATTGCTATGTGTATCCCATATGGGCAGCAGTTTTTGCTTAGTTACTGCCATCTTTATTGCGCACTTAGCTTGCCCACAACAAATTTCCTTCTGCCACAACAAAAGATTTCCTATCTCTCCAAATCTGCATAGTGGAAACACAGTTTCCTTTCTCTGAATTTCCTCCAGAAGAAAAGTACCTCTTAAAAATGCATATGCAGAGATCTTCACAGCCTGTTATTGCTTCCATTCACTCTTTTGCTTTGAGAAGGTTTGTTTCAGAAATGTTAATTTGTTAATTTGCATTCTTAGCAATGTATAGAAGCTAAGGAGTCTTTCAAAATGGCTTTGCATTTTGAAGCTGATCTGGAACTATTACCTTAGTTCTGGACATTCTGAAAGAAGAATGGACTAGTATTATACTTGTTACCTAGCTTTTTTTTTTTAAAAAAAAAAAAAAAAAACCAAAAAAACAGGTGCCCTAAAAGATAAGAAAATAGGTGCCCTAAGGGAAAGGAATATTCCAGGATCTGTGTAAACAAAAATAATGATTCAGGTCAAAGAATTTCAACTCAGCAGGAAGAAAATCAGAATAATAGTTGAAAGATTAAAATAAGCCCAGGCAAAGAGAGCATATATTTTTGAAAGTAAACAATAAAGAGAAATTAATATCCAAAAACTTAATGGAGTAAATTTCAAAGTGTGCAAAAGAAAATTAAAAAAAAATGCTGACAATATACCTGTGATTACACCAACTATCCAATGAAAATTCTAAATTAAAGTAACACAGAATAAATTGTTCAGCTTTCCGGTCCTCTTGATCTAGATAGTACTTGTATTGACACAACATAATATATCTATGTCTTATCTGTCTATTATGAGAAGCCCCAGACAAGAATGCACCCAAGGACATAATTTTTGTTGCTGTTGTTATGAGAAACGCTGGAAGAGAATGTACCCAAGGATGTATTTTCGTTGCTGTTTCTGGTGTTTTATGAGAGAATACTGACAAAACAGCAGGTGTTACTGGGACATCATGAGAGAATACGGACAAAACAGCCAACACCATTGAGACGAAGATAAAGACCACTGTATTTTCAAGAAACTGGCTGAAACAGGGCAGTAGAACCAAAGCAGGGTCTTCGGAGCCAAAATGAGGCCATATATGGTATTGAGTTACTAGAGGTCATCGAATGGACCCAGAAAGACAACCAGCAGGGGTTCTCAAAAGACCACCAGAGACCACCAAAGGGACAGAGGGCACATGCACACGAGGGTGGGGTATATTGTAATTAGTTCCAGGAAATACAATAATTATGTGTGATCATTCCTAGAATTAATGCATATGTAGATAATAGAGAAATAAAAGTTTTAGCCAACATTGGCATGCACAATAGGTAGAGCTGTCCCCCATGCCTCCAGTGCTGCAATAAAGTGAATCCCTGCTTCTTAATACTACATTAGTGTTAAGAGGTTTATTTCCAGTTTTCAGTGACACAGTTTCTGGTGACACCGCTTCTGAGTCTCGAGAGATCCATGGGACCTCCAGCTGTCACCGAGGGATTCTTGGGGAGAACCTCCAATCCCCAGACTGAAGAGCTCTGAGCAAGACCCCTGGGAATGTAAAGGCATTCCTTTCTTAATAAGAGGATCCTTAAAAAGGTTGGTTGCCCATAAGATAAGGCGAAAGCCTTGCAGGGTTGAGCAAAGGTACATCCCTAAGGGAAGGGACGGGTTACGTCAAGGGGTAGATTAGATTCCCACCCCAAAGGTACCCACCTTAGATGAAGCGAAAGCTCCACAGGTAGGGCTTAGATTCAGCCAAAAAGCTTGGTCATCAGATGAAGCTAAAGCTTCACAGGGAAGGGCTTCAGAGTAGCTGCAGCATAAAGTGTAAAGGTTGAAATCAGGATCCTGCAGGTTAAAGTTCCATCAAAGGGCTAAAATCAGCCCAATATTGCTGGGTAACTGTGGTATCGAAATTTGGAATGGTATAAGGTTTCCTCATCTGGGTCTCATATTTGGTCATTGGTTAATTGTGACATTTTAAAATTCAAAGCGGCATCAGTATTTTCATGTCGGTTGCTCGTGTCTGAATTTTGCATTTGGTGACTGTTATATGAAAAAGAGGGGGACAGACCCATAACGCGTCAACATAATGGATAATATCTGTTCCTTGGGAGGAGAAGAAGAAGGGATCTTGAGAAGATCTCCTCTGGAATGTATTTTAAAAGATTGGGAAATAGTAGGGGCAGATCCCCTTACTTGGAAATAACTTGTGTAGTATTTTAAATGTTGATGGCCACTATACACTCTGGAAGATCAAGAAAAGAGGCCAAAGAATGGAACTTTAACATATAACACATACTGTAACATTTTGTTTTGCAGCAGACAGAATAAGTGGATAAGTGGAATGAAATCCCATAGGTAGATTTGTTGTCTTTTTCTGAGAAATGATCATGAAATAAGAAAAATGTAAATTGCTGGCATCTGATTTGAAGATGTTAGAAGGAAATGTGATTTTTGGTAACTGATTTGAATGATTATGGAGGACTAAAAGAAAGTGTCTCAGTTTTGTTTGGCTTGCAGTACAGAGAAAATGTTTGAAAGACTATTTGTAAGTGGATGATGAGGAAGAGGATGTGCAATTGTTGGTCTTTCAGATAAAGGGGGATTGATGATAAAGGAAGTGAGGGATCGAGTCCAATTGCAGGCAGGACTCAAGCACAGCAGAAGGCTTTGATTGAAGCTCCACTACATCAGGCAGAGGGAGCAGAGGGAATGCTTCTATATGTAAAAGTTCGTTTTTCAACTGCAGATTTAATGAATTGGAAGGAATTGGCTGCTTACAAATGCTTCTGAATACTTTACTTGCACCCAAGGATGTCAACACCAGCACTTGGATTACCTGATTTATCGAAGCCCTGTGAGCTGTTTGTGCATGAATAGCAACACCTGGCCCTGGGTGTACTAACTCAGAAATCAGGGGCATGGAAGAGGGCCATGGGATACTTCTCCAAACATCAGGACAATGTGAGTAGAGGATGGCCAGGATGTTTGCAGGCAGTAGCTGCAACTGTCCTTTTGATTTAAGAAACTAGAATGCTGGCAATTGGATCGAAGATCACAGTCTATGTGCTACATACGGTAATATCTGTTCTTTCTGGAACAGAAAGGAGGACATTGGTTTTCTCCCAGCCATGTGCTGAAATATCCCATTGTCCTATTAGAACAGGATGATGTGGAGCTTAAAACTACCACAACAATTAACCCAGCAATGTTTTTGAACTCCAAATCAGGGGACTCTGAACCTCTATATCATGACTGCCTGCAGACTATTGGACATGTATATTCAAGCAGACAGGATCTAAGGGATGAGCTGTTAGTTAATCCTGATTTGGAGTTGTTTACAGATGGCAGCAGTCTTGTACAAGGTGGAAGACAGATTGCTGGATAAGCAGTAGTTACCACTGCCCAAGTGTTGAAGTCAGAGTCCTTTCCAGCCAAGGATGCATCCAGTACTGCAATAAAGTGAATGCCTGCCTCTCAATACAACATTGGTGTTAAGAGATTTATTCACAGTTTTTGATGACACTGTTGCTGCTACATCGTGAGAGTGTATGGACAAACACCGATTGAAGACGAAGATAAGGACCACCATGTCTTCAACGAACTGTCTGAAATGGGGCAATGGGACCAAAACGGCTCCCTGAGACCATGGAAGGGAGTTACCAGAGTTCATTGGAAGGATCTCAAAAGACAATTGCCAGAGGTCTTGAAAGAACACTAAGAACCACCAGAGGGCAGAGGCATGCCCTTGAGGGTGGGGTATGTTGTAATTAGTTCTAGGAAATAAAATGATATGATCATTCTGGGAAACTTAATGCATATGTAGATAATAGAGAAAAATAAATTTTCATTAACACAACTTACAGCATGCATATTAGGAGCAGCTATCCCCCGTGCATCCAGCACATTAATAAAGAGAATGCCTACATTACATTAGTGTTAATTTTTGGTGACTGTTTCTGGTGATCCAGATGGGACACCGCCCCTGAATCTCAACAGGTGCATGGTGTCACAGGACCTCCAGCCAGCACTGAGGAATTCTCAGGGAGATTCTCCAATCCCTGGACTGAAGAGCTCTGAGCAAGACCTCTGGGAAGGTAAAGACATTCCTTTTTTAGTAAGAGGATTATTAAAAAACCCTACCTATAAGGCGAGGGAAAGCCTTACAGGGTTGGGCATAGGGTACATAACTAAATGGAGGGACAGGTTCATTTGATGGGTAGGTTAGATCCCTACTCCACGGGTGCCTGCCATTAGATGAAGCAAAAGCTCCACAGGATAGTGCTAAAGTTCATCCCTGTATGTACAGAGGATTCACATTGATGGGGACTGGGATTTGAGAAACTGGACACCTCAGCCAAACCCCTTGGGTCAAGCAAGCTGGGGAATTAAGTAACTAATTTTTTTGTAGATACTTGAGGAACATATTTGGTATTAAATAGTTGTAAAGGACCAGTGAGTAAAATTCTCTATGTTAGTAATTGGTGCCACAAGAAGGCAAAGGTCAAGTCCTTTTTCTTCAACCAATAAAATGTGAATTTGGGAATAAGATATTCAAACATGTGAATATATGTATATAATATATATTTGGCATATATAATATATTTGTATTTGTATATAATATATATTTGACATGTATAATTTATATATGCCAAAATGCCCGCTACTGCTGCTGGGCCTTGAAATATAGATTTGGAGCACAAATAACTTTTGATCAGAATAAGGTTCAAGTGCATATTCCACTAAATAAATAATCCTTGGGAAACAGGTATATAAGTTGCACAGATAAAAGACACTGAGAATAAAGAAAAGCAAGTTGAAGCTGCCTTCTTGGACAGCATGAGTGCAGTGAACCCTTCAACCTGGGCAACTGAGAAACCTGGAAAAGCAGAATCAGCAGAAGCAGTAAGAGTAGACTTAAAGCCAGGGACAAAGTTAGCAAGACAAGGACAATCTCCTATAAAGTCCGAAGCCTACATCAGACTAGAACCTATTATTAATGAATTTTAGAGCATGGGCTATTGGAGAATGTCAGTCACAGGAATATCTGTATGAGTTCTAAAGGCTATCAATGAAATAATGATTTATATATATCCAGTGGTACCTAACCCTTATACTCTGTTAACAACAATAATTGAGTAAAATGTCTTTTCTACAGTATTGGATTTAAAAGATGCTTTCTTTAGTATCCTGTGGGAAGAACAAAGTCAGATGCTGTTCATTTTTGAATGGGAAAATCCTTCAACAGGATGCAAAATGCAGCTGTGCTGAACCATGCTTTCTCAAGGGTTTAAGAATAGCCCTACTCTTTGTTAATGTATTGGCAAAAGAACTGAAGCTGTGACAAGGTCAGAAGTCTAGTATTACCTTGTTACAGTGTACATGACAATGTACTGAACAGATATATCTAATCGTTCAGACCTGTGACAGACATGCTCCTTTCACAGTTCAACCTGACTTTTCACATGTAGCCCTATTCAGGTGTTAGCCACCCTATGATATTATCTGATCCTGGTAGTTGGCTCCCTGATTTCTTCCCTGGCTGACTCAGACATTAACCAGCAATAAGTCCTGATGGCAGCATCTGATGGGGAGATAAGGCTGGTGTATACACCAGACAAAGTTCCTCTAAAATGAAAGAATGACTATAAGTCATCTTATCCCATAAATATGCAGACAGCCCAAGAGCCCCTTGAGCTCTCCTTGCACAGCAGCGGCCTGCACATCACCCCTTGAGCAGGGATACTGTGGAAGAATTGTTTGAAAGCGGGAACTGAGAGGAAAACTAGGGCCTAAGACAAGTTTTGGCATTGCAGAAGCTTGCTTGGGGTGAGAAACAGTTGCCACTTCCAGGATGGCTGGTATGCACAGACTCAGCTCCTGCATGGTTGCCTGGGCAACATAATCTGCCCTCCTCGTAGCTGCAAAGGGAAGTAACGGAGGATGGAGCAGAGTGAAGACCCCACAGCCAAATTCTGTTGCACTCCCTGTGCTGGGCCACTGATAAGCTGCACAGTAGCTGTCCAATGGGAGATAAACGATAAGAAGTCCGGTGCTGAGCCAGGAAAGTGGCAAATCACTCCTTTCGGATGAACTTTGCTTGAACTTTGCTCATTATATGCTCATTATAATGCCAAAAAACACCTTCATCCCAAAAGTTACCTGCCTCCGAGGTACGACCACTCCTCACTGAGCATGTGCTCTAGATTTTCGATTGACTGTACCTTTAAATGAAAGTGAGAATCTTTTTCACCAATCAATAACAATATTAAATATGACTCTAGTCACTGAAGCTCCACCTGAATGTAAAGAAAAGTATAAAAGGTGAACTAAAGATGAAGAACTTGGGGGGACGAATCCATCGTAACTCTTGGGTCAGTCGACGGACTGATCCCCCTTCCCTCCCCTTGGGCTGAGACAATGCCTGAGGAGACTCGAAACCGAGAGCCCTCTCCCATCTTCTGGGGTGAGTGATGATTGCACATTTGTACATCAGAGCTAGCTAAAAAACCCCACGCTGTAGTAGAGAATTTCCGGTACTGACATCCAAAACCTGCTTTGTAAGTGTTGCATTTGAATAAACTATACTATTTGTGAACTCGACTACATGTTTGGGGGAAAGCGACCGGAGCTACAGTTGACAGACTGTTCGTGAATCCAGTACTGGCAGTTGATCGCACTGTTTGGGAACTCAATTCGCTTCTAGGAAAGCTTTTGGACCTACGGTCCACGGGCTGTTTGTGAATCCAATACTGCCAGAATTGAGCTTATAGTTGATGACACTATTTGGGAACTCAATTCGCTCCTAGGAAGGCGATCGGACTTACAGTTCATAGACTGTTTGTGAATCCGATACTAATTTGATATCTCCTTCCCACCACCACCACCACTATGGCTTTCAACTGCAACACTTTTGACAGACGCTTCTCAAGGATACTCCTCGAGGTTGAGAGATCCCTTTCCACAACACGTTTGTGCTAAGTCAATATAGCACACTCTCTTTCTGAACTTGTAAACTTTACTTTGTAACTGTGCACAAAATCCCTTAGTCATAAACTGTTGACTAGGTCTGGGACTAGGATTGGATCCAGCTGCACCCAGACTCCTCTCAGAAGGAGCTTGGAAAGCAATGGGGTCCAATCTGAACCTTGTGACTTGACAGGAGTGTGTCCTTGATAATTATGTGTGTATCTTGAATCTCCATGCAGTAAATAATAAGCGACCTTGCCATAGAATCTCGTGAAACCATTGTCCATACCAATAAAACCTATTACTGTTTCCTTCACACGAGTGAAGTGCATTGTGTCACTCACCCCCCCCCCCACCCCACTTGTTCTGTGACAAGACCTGAGAGATACTCCCTTAAAAAAATCCAGACTGGGATTGCACATGGGGCAATTTGGAAAGAAAGGAGAGTGCTATCTTCACGAGGGAACCCCATAAAGTGCTGTAGAGAGATTATGCTGCTGCTTGAGGCTGTCAACAGATAGAGAACAGTAATGAACTGCAAAGTCCACCAACCTGGACAAACCACTGTAATCAGAGGAAAAAGGAAAGTGGATGAGGCTGCAAAAAGAGGCATATTGTCAACAACCATTGTATTTCTAGTTCCAGAAAGAACCTTAAAAATTAAAGCCCTAAGTATACAGAGAAAGAGAAGAGGTTGGCTGAATTATTGAAATGCAGAGAGCCTGCTGATGGATAGTGGGTAATCCCAGTCAGACAGGGTGTTGTCACTCCAACAACAATGATGAGATTGACGGAACTGATGAAGCAAACACATGGGAATTGAGATTAGAACTGTAACAGTAAAGAGTTATGCAGTGGGGATCAATATGATCCAAGAATAATCTTAAAATTCAAAGGAAACTTCCTTCTAGGGGTATGAAGAGGGGTTGTACTAACCTTGGGGATTAATGGCAAGTTGATTTTTAATTGTCATGGATATAAATATTTAATGGTTGACACATTTTCAGGGTGGCCTGAGGCCTTGCTATATTGTACTAGTAAGGCTAGGTACGTGTTAAAAGTGTTGTTAAAGGGAGTTACAAAAAGATTTGAGGTAGTGGCAGGGTTCTCTTCTGATCAAGAACCTCGTTCTGTTACAAGAATCTTACATATTAAATGCAAGATTAGTCCCTATGAATTTAGTATACAGGAAACCCTACCAGGTACCCAGCTCCCAGGAGAAATGCATGTAAAAGTTATTGCAGACTTGTACCTAATTTCTTTAGGAAAGTCTTTGGCGATTCTTTGGCGGCACTCTGTCTTCACAGGATACCTTGTTCTCAATACCCCAGTACATCTTTAGCTACCAGGAAATTTTATCTACACAAAAGCTTGGAATTCAGAACCACTAAGAAGAAATGGGAAGGACCATTTCAAGTACCCTTGACACCCCACATTGCAGTAAAGGTAGAGGATATTGAACCATGGATTCATTACACAGGGATCAAAGCTGCACCCAGATATTATTGAGAGTCTATTTAGTGACCCTTGTGTATGATATTGCTAACTAGAAACTAGACGCTTAGGAAAGTTATCAGATGCCAAAGGAGGGAACTGCCACATTGTTAGGCTTAACAACATGGATAGTATCATAGGGAGTGGCAGAAGGACAGATGGGATAAAGAGATTGTTGAATTTAAATCCGATGTCACAACGATGGTATGGAAAGTTGTGAGCAATGAAAATCAAAATATTATAATTATATTAAGCAGAGACTTTAAGGGATTACAAAACGGTTTCAAGATATGGTGGCCAGAGGGATCAGAGCTGGGATACTTTTGCCACACAGGGTAAATCCTTCCTTTAAGGGAAAGGGGAAATCCTTCCTTTAATTCAGACAAAGGAAGAGAGAATATGATATATAGCCCAGCTTCAATCTCCAAAGGAATGTTGTATCTCTATTAGGTGAGGCAGCCTATTGCCTTAGAATTGAATATGTATATTGGACTCAGGATGATAAAGGAGATCCCTGGCTCCCCAAGCATTTTGGGGAACATCCTATTTTGGATATAAGGAAAGCCACTCTCCACTACTGCAGGGAAATCCTTGAAAGGCTTCCTATCTCTTACATAGACAAAGAAGAGGAGTGGAAATCACAGACTGGAAGAATAATATGGTGATGAGCATAGTGAAAGGATTTGATAAAATGAATAACCTCTCAAGTGTTAGTTACTGCTTGTGTCTCCATACCACTCCAAGCCTCAGATCTGCTGCCTTGTGGCATAATACCAGTAAACCTGATTGATAGATCTTTTAAAACTAGATAATATAACAGAGGCCGTACAAAGAGAAAATGCCACCTAATATTTGGATAAAGAGAACAAATGCAGACAGAAAGGAAGTGGTGTGTTGCAGGATTCAACACTATAGAGGAAAGGAAATAATAGAACCATTTTGGGGCATCAACAGAATTCAATCAACATGTTATTCAATGGTCGAAGAACAAAGAACTCTTGTCATTTTTCCCAAAAAAACAGTCTAGAATTTTTGACAAGCAGTGGAAGAGGAAGAAAAACTACAAACATCACAGGATATTGTTCAGGGACCTTTTCCATTGTTAAGCCCTATCCTTAAAGGCACACCCCCTTCTGAAGGTGTTGCACAAAAGGAAACAATCCACAAATGGTATGCGTATCTAAAAGAAGTAAGCCACTTGCTATCATTAAAAGAAGAACCAACTAAGAATTCAAAATTATAACAGCCAGTAAGCTCAAGCATTTTGACATTATGTCTCCCTTATAAACCTTCACCTGTTAAGGTAGCCCTAGAATTCCCTGTGATGTCTAAAAAGGATGGAGTATGGTTTACTGATGCCTCTGCCTGAAGAGCAAGCATGGGTGGCATTATAAGGCAGCAGCCCTAGAAATAAGTTAAGAATGGTTAATAACTGAGGAAGGTGAGGGTAGTAGCCAGGTTGGGATACTCCGAGCCCTGTTGTTAGCTGTGGAAAGTGGAACTGAGGTAGTTTATACAGATTCTTATGCCTCATTTAAGGGAGCAACAGAAGGATATGTCAATGGGAGGCAAATAATTGAGAGGAAAATCATGTACCAGTGGGGAGGATAAGCGACTGGTAGAAACTTTCAGAAGTAAGCAGACATTGACCTTTAGAGACAAGACTGGTAAGGGCAAAACCATAGTGCATCAGTGACAAAGTGTAACCAGAAAGTTTAGCACAAGTGCAAACAGTAATTGCTGAAGGAGACGAGTGGCAAATGGTTGCATGTAAAAAGGGGTACTCAGAGAAAAATGACCTATAGCATGAATGTGTGGCATGGGAATGGCCTCTATAATTTTTTAGAAAGATTGAATTAGCTTTCCTCAATGCCAACTCCGATTAAAGATGAAGCAGCCTAATCAAGCCTGCCCCTCAGCATATTCAATGAAAAAAAAAGTGTTATGGAGCACTTGGCCACCTGGCAAATTAATTATGTAGGACCATTCTCTCATGGTTGAAAATATATTCTAGCAGATGTAGAAGTAGTATCCAGGACCCATGGTTACAGCAATAAGTGTGGCCACTGATTAGAATGTGAAAACCCTACAGGTCTGGTTTAGTAGCCTCCTGATACCAGAATGCATACAAAGTGATAATGGGAGTTACTTCACTGCTACTGTGGTGCAAGACTGGGCTAAATAGGAAAGAGTAAAATGGATGTTTCACATTCCCTGTTATCTCCAAGGTAACGATATACTGGGAAGAGTTAACGGCATGATTAAAAAACATGCAAAAGTGTCACAGCCTAACTGCCATCTGCAGCTATCCCAAGCAGTCTGCACAGTAAATAACTGATGGGGAACCTATGAAATCCCCAAAATACAAGCTTTCTGTCCCACCAGACCTCTTGCTCCAACCTCATCAGAACCCTCGAAGTCACAAAACTACACACCTATTCAAATTCAGGTGGAAAACCGGTGGTGGTAAAATTGCGCTCTGTATTGTTATTTTAATTTTGTCTAAACCTCAAGTCCTACTCGAAGTTTACTTCCTACTGCACTTGTTATGAACATAATTATTATTCCTAGACTGCAGCTCTAATTCAGGAAGGTATTCAAGCAAGCACATGAGAACTCCCGAAGGGATTAATGGTACAAAAAAGTATTTGGCAGCAGTGTTTAAAGGTCATTGCACACTGTATCCTGCAGAGCTTCCCGTTGTAATAGTTTTTTTAAACAAACACTATTTAGATACTGCTATATGCTGTATTCCTCCTTCAATGAGAAATCAGCCAAAGCTGTAGTGTCTAATTGGCAGATAGCCAGCACCAGAAAGTCTGCAGCGACCCGGATTGAACCAGTACATGTACACGCTGCCAGTTCTCCAGGTGTGGGGAGTGTCTGAGTCTCTCCATGTTAGTAATGAACAGGAGAGACAACACCTGCCTTGGATGTGAGCAGGTGGATGAACTGCTTAGCCTGGTGGTGAAGCTGAAGGAGGAGGTGGAGAGGCTGAGGAGCAGCAGGGAGTATGAAAATGAGATAGATTGGTGGAACTATACTCTGCAGTCATCCAGGGGAGTACACTTGGGGAACATTCCAAATCCACTTGGGGGTCCCCTACCCTCTTGCCATAGGACAGAGGGGGCAGAATTAAGAAGCAAGAAAGATTGGAAATAGGTCTCTGCCTGGAGTGGCAAGAGAATCCCCTCCTGGTCCACCTCTCCTCCCAAGGTGAACTTACACAACAGGTATGAGGCCCTGAAACTCAAAGGACAGGCAAATGAGGATGCTGAACAAGGTCCATCCAGGGGGTTGTCTAGACCAAGGCAGTTAAGTCCATGCCTTAAGATTGCCCCTACTAAGGAGAAAAGGAGCACTCAGAAGCAGCAGCATGTGATTGTTGTTGATGACTCCCTGCTGCAGGGCACAGAGGCACCAATCTGCAGACCCAATCCCTTATCTCTTGTCTGTTGCCTGCTAGAGGGCTCGAATAAGGGATGACACCATGGGGAAAGTGAAAAACATCAAACAAGATTTCAGGGCCTTAGGAATGGCAGTCAAAGGTCTGGGAGCCCAGGTTGCATTCTCCTCAATCCTGCCAGTGAGGGTAATGGATATGAGGCTGGTTAACAAGTGGTTGTGCTGCTGGTATGGGCAAAAGAGTTTTGATTTCTGTGACCATCGGACACTGTTTGAAGACAATACCTGTTGGGGAAAGATGAGAGCCACCTCAGCAAGATGAACATGTGTATCTTTGCCAACAGGTTGACCAGCCTTCTTTGGAGAACTTCAAATTAATCACAAAAGGGGAAGGGAAATGTTATATGGACAGGACAATCATTGTCACCAAAGTCAGAGTGTGTCCAGCAGGAGCATGGAAGTGAGAAGTGAATATGATTATAGGGGGTCCTCTTTCACCCCTCCTGGGAAATCTTCAGGCTTGATTACTTCCCTGAAATGCCTGTACACCAATGCGCACAGAATGGAGAATAAATTGGAAGACCTTGAGATCTGTGTGCAGTCCCAGGGTCATGATTTCATCACAGAGACAGGATAGCTCACACGACTGGAGTGCTGTCATGGATAGCTATGTGTTTTTTAGGAAGGACAGGCTGGGAAGGTGAGATAGTGGAGCTGCTCTTTATGTGAGAGAGCAACTGGAATGTATGGAGCTCAGCCTGAGGTGGATGATGAGTGAGTTGAGAGCTTGTGGGTATTAGCATTAGGGGACAGGATAACATGGGAGATACTGTGGTGGATGTTTGCTACAGGCCACCTGATCACGATGAGGAAGTTGATGCGGCCTTGTACAGACAGCTGGAAGTATCTTCACAGTCACAGGCCTTGGTTCTCATGGGGAACTTCAACCACTCTGATATCAGCTGGAAAGACAACACAGAGAGGCACAAACAGTCCTGGAGGTTTCTGCAGTGTGTTGATGAGAACTTTTTTGACACAGATTGTGGAGAAGCCAATGAGGAAGGTGGGCTACTAGACCTTGTACTAACAAACAGAGGAACTTAGAGATGTGAAAGTGGGGAGTAGCCTTGGCTGCAATGATCATGACTTGGTGGAGCTCAGGATTGAGCACGGAGGAAGCAGGTCTATAAGTAGCCTTGCAACCATGGATTTCAGGAGGCCTCTTCAGAGACCTACTTGGAAGAATCCCATAGACTAGGGCCCTAGAAGGAAGGGGGGCCTTTGAGAGCAGGTTAGTATTCAAGCATCCCTTCCTCCAAGATTGGTGCGTCCCTATGAGTAAAAAGGTCAGGCAGTGGGACAGGAGTGCTGCATGCAGTTGCGGATATTATTACTAAGCCACTCACCATCATCTTCAAAAAGTCCTGGAAAATGGAGGAGGTGCCTGAGGACTGGAAGAAAGCTAATGTCACACCAGTCCTCTAAAAGGGCAAGAAGGAGGACCCAATCAACTACAGGCCAGTCAGCCTCACCTCTATCCCTAGAAAAGTGATGGAACAGCTCATCCTGGCTGTTGTCTCTAAGCATGTGGAGGACAAGAAGGTGCTTAGGAGTAGTTAGCATGGATCCACCAAAGAGAGATCATGCTTGACTAACCCGATAGCCTTCTATGATGAAATGACTGGCTGGGAAGATGAGGGGAGAGTGGTAGATATCACAGTTAGGCAGGCTGAGAGAGCTGGACCTGCCCAACCTGAAGAAGAGAAGTTTGAGAGGGAATCTAATCAGTGTGTAGAAATCCCTTAAGGGAGGGAGTGAGGAGGATAGGGTCAGCTTCTTTTCAGTGGTGGCCACTGATAGAATTAGAGGAAACGACCACAAGTTGAAGCAACAAATGTTCCACAGGAACTTAAGGAAAAATTACTTGACTTTGAGGGTGACAGAGCTCTGGAACAGGCTGTCCAGAGAGGTTGTGGAGTCTCCTTCTCTGGAGATCTTCAAAACTCACTTGGATGCAGCCCTTTGTCACATGCTCTAGGTGACCATGTATGTGCAGGAGGGTTGGAAGAGATGATCTCTAAAGGTCCCTTCTAATCTTAATGATTCTATAATTCTATGACTATGTGCCTGGGAAGCCACTGATGCTAGCGTGAAAGCATACCACGTAAGTAATTGATGGGTAATTCCAGACTTTTGATTCCTAAATAAAAATCTGGACCAAGTATAATTGCCTGTCCATGACTGCAAATTCAATAACAATGCAACATTTGCCAGTCAAGACTGAGACCAAGCAATTCTTATTTTTGTTTTTCAGCATATCAATACCTTGGAATGTTGGAAAATTGTACCTGAAGCCAAGAACTCTCCTATAGTGACCTCGAGTGTCCACCAAGTGTGTTAGTTTTCTGCATAGTGTGTCTTGTAATTTAAATTGCTCTTGGTTCGGGGTCTTTCAGAACTTTACAGGTTTTATATCATTTGGCCAAGGATTTTCACTTTCTTCAGCACTAAACGAGTCAGTATTGTAGTCTTGCCAAAATCTAATAAATTGCTTCAATTGGGAACAAAACAACTGAATCATATGCTACTGACCAGTTTACATTTCCCTAAAATTAGACTGACTGTGCCATAACCACAACCTAATGTACAAATCAGCAGGTGTAAATTTTGCACCTCATAATGATTGTCATATTGCCTCTGGTGATGCTCCAACTCTGGGCCTGCAAAGATGGTAATATGTATACCTACTTATGGGCCAGATTACCTGAACTCCAGTGTACCTTGGGCATTCTGACATTGTGGAAGAGGACTCCTTTCCGACCTCACTGGATGGCTGTAGCAAAATGGGTAAAAGTGAAATTGTTGAGACATGTAGGCAGGTGGCAGGACTCAGGAGCAGCTACCAGCATAACCTGGGAACCGGAAGTTGGGTTTTTTTTTTTTTTTTTTTTTTTTTTTTTTTTTTTTTTTTTTTTTTTGGTAGTGCTGCCTTGTGAAATGCTGTTACACCAAAATGGACATTGTGGCTATCTAAACCTTTCCAATTCCAACTGCTGCGTTTATATCCCTAATGTTACACAGGATGTAGACCTCTCTAATTGTTCAGGGTATAAAGGCAAATACAATCAGAATCACATTCAGTAGTCAATAACACTTGCTGACAAGGGCTTGGGGGGGGTTCATATAGTTATTTTAACTTGTCAACAATGTAATTCTACTGCAGAGACTATGTAGCATCAGTGTTCCAGCAGACTTGGCAACACCTAAAAGGAACCAGAACCTATTTTCAAAAATTTTGGTCCAAACCCGTATATTATCTAGTAAGAGAAAAAATATCAATCAATACCTCCCTTACTGGTGGGAGTGCTTAGAATTAGGGAAGACATGAACGGCCACCAGAACAAATTATACAGCATTATGGACCAGCTGCTTGGAACTCTAACAAACTGATTAGTGGTGCTCAACAGCCTATCTGCAACTTAAATCGCATCATGCAGTTACAAACCATCCTAGAAATTATTATCAATGAGGTTGCCCATGCCCTTGATCTATTGGCAAATCAAGCTACACAAATGCAAATGGCAATATTCCAACATTGCATGGTTCTTGATTACCTGCTACCCAACGAAGGGGATGTCTGTCACAAACTAGATGATTCTAACTACTGCTTAAAAATTGACAACAATGGTCAAGTTGTTAAACAAATCATGTCAGAAATGCAAAAATTGGGTCATGTTCTCATGCAAACCTGAAAGGGATGAGAATTTGATCCTTTCTCTTTACTTCCAAGTGTCCAAGGGGTTAAATGCATCCTCTGCTTTATACGATGTGGTGTTGCAGTGTTGTTTTTCCTCCTCTCTTTAATTTTGTGTTTTATAAGGTTGATCCAAACACTGTTTCAATTATGCAGTTTGTAAAAAACTCACCTCACCAGGATGTCCAATATATCTGCATAGTATACCTGTCTAAGTCTGAAACCTCAGTGGTAAAAATAATATACAAATACTATTTTTATAAGTTATGAATATATAGTATATATTTTTATATTATATAAATTATAAATATTTTTTGTAAATATTAAAAAATATATATTAGTTATATAAACTATACTCTTTTCCATACTTAACTATCCTCCCTACTTTTCTATCACTGTGGGTGAAGATACAACAGTCTTTGAGCTATGGAGAGATGTAAATAATTAAACCTGTTGTGAAGTTTGTTTGCCTTTCTGCTAAATTTGCTGCAAAAATTGAATTCAGCTGCTATGAACATATAAGGAATGAAAACAGGTTTTGGACAAAGACAAGGAACACCAGCACTGCGTTGGAGGATGTGTACCAGCCTCACCTGCAGAGGCAAGAATGCAGAAATGCTGTTGTCCAGTAAATGACCTTCCTGGATACCCTATCAAGTGGTATATGGACAGTGGAATAATAGACAGGAGGGAGACCCCAATCACTGATATGCATGAAGACTATGGACCAATGGGACTTTGCTAGATCCGTGCTGGTTGCGGTTTCTTCAAATCCTATCCCAACTGCTTGCTAAATTTCCTTCTTTCTGATCTTTTCCTCCCTTTCCTATTACTATTTTCTTAGAGAAATATAAGAATATTTTATTTCTGTAAGTGCTCAATAAATTTCCTTGTTTGGCAGCATTTGACTGCATTTGTGTTTTACTCTCACCCTGCGCATAACAAAGAATATTCATGACTCAAGTCTTCCAGAAATGTCACCATGGGGAAGAGCACCTGTGAATGCAAACTGTCTTCCTCACAGGGATCTTGGTCTCTGTGGAAAGCAGTGACACTGAGGGTGAGGGGCCATGGACTATATTAGATATTACTAACCACAGAGATAGGGGTCACAAGAGCTGAACATGCATGCCATCATCATAGCTGAGTTAAGATTTCCAGGCGACAAAAGTCATGACTTGTAGATACATGGAAGTATCCATGTATCAGGGCTTGGATGATACATGGCAAAACATTAAGGCAGCAAATGCACATAACAAATAAAATAAAAGCTGCTTTACCCATGGTGCTCCCTGATATCGATTCATTGGGATTCCAAGTAGCAGGCCCATAATGCTTAATTATTCTTTCAGGAGGTCACTCATTTTCCCCCCACTTTTGTGTTCCGCCTATAATAACCTCAACAGTTCACTTGTCATGGGCAACACCTCAGTCCCCCAAGTTATCATATAGTCTTATTCCCAGTTGAGGACCACCTGTCTCTGGAAGTAGGAAAAACAGAAGTCGGATAATTCGTACATAGCAAATTCCTGGCCAATTTGTTAGTAGTGGTTTGTAGGCTGTATTTCCACAAATCCAATAATGACCCTTTTTGGCCTTGGCACCATTCGCAAGTGGTCCAGCTGCAGTCTTTGGGAATTGAAAATAGGTTGTGTCATGATTTCCCAAAGGGCTAACAGAGGAGGTTGGGTAGTTGCCCACCTGGTCGGTGCAATACCAGGCACCACGTGTTGTTTTCCTGCTTACAGATTTGGCTGTAAATTCGGTTATCAGACTACCAAAAAATAATGTTTCATTTTTATTTGACCAAAATTCCCCAAAACCTTGGTTGTGCCCTTTTTCATCAAGCCACACCCATACATAAATACCTCTATTTTAATTGTTTGATTGATATGGGGGTGTTCTGGCCCACTTATGTGTGAGTGTCCATTGACACTTACTTTTCCCCACATCAACCCCTTCTTTCTGGGTGCACTTCAGACAATAATTTCCTACAGCAGGAAACTGTATGTTTCATACAGTTTCATACAGGCCATGTTTCACTATCATCCCAAGTGGTGCTATCAGTTTCACTATAATTGCTTACGATTTGTGCTGGAGTAAGGGGTGTAGAAGTCCATGGCCAGCTTGAAAATCCTAGAGGGCCTCCACAAACCCAACAGTTACTCAGATTAAAAGTTTGGCTTATAGCTCTTCCTAATGAAACAAATTCGTTATCCTTGAATGGGTCATATAAATCAGGGGAATTCATGAGAGTTGTCTTCCCTTCACATTTATAGAAACGTCCCCCACCCAATATAATTAAAACTGGCATAAACATTTTAACTAAATTATCTGAAAGGTGGCATCTGCTTCACATCTTCTGTGGGTGTGTCTGGGTCTCGCCTCCTCCTGAAACAAAACAAAAGACAAATTCGCTTCTCAGGTTAGAAAGAGAGAACAATCAACTTCATGTGAATCTTATGAATTTTTCCATAGGCGTTTTTTGCTTTCCAGGTGTATTTATTTAATGGAGTGTCCAACACCAGTGGTACCGGCCCCACAGTGGGGAGTTCAACCAAGACAGGTTGTCCTGGGGAATAAGATGGATTTTGAGGGTTATCAGGGTCATGTGGGGTTGGTATGATAGCTGGAGCTTTTGGACAAAATGCTGTGATTTGGACAAAATGCTGGACATTCATTTATTCCCCAGTGGCTGTTAATGCTGGTCACCGCATCGCACACCCGCTCAGCCCATCCTGGCTCATGCGGTATGAGGAATCGTTTTAATAGACTGTTTGTTCTTTCCATGATTCCATTTGCTTGTGGGTGTGGGAGTATGAAGCACCCAAGAAATTTCCTCATGGGCTGCCCAGTCCTGGACCACTTTGGCTGTGAAATGTGAGCCATTATCTGATTGAATTGACTGTGATTTGGGGAAGATCCCAAACCATTCTTTCAGGGTCTTTATCGTGTTTTCTTCTGTTGCCTTAGCACAGGCTTTAGCTTGCACTAATCTGCATACTGTCTCTACACCTACCAGTACATGGTGCTTTCCCTCTGACCTTCAAAAGGGCCCGATGTAATCAATCTGCCAGGCCTCCCACGGGCCTTTTCCCTCTCTTAAGTGCAGAGCCTCACCTCTCAGAGGATGTCTGTCCAGGCGAACATGGCATTGTTCACAAGAAGATATACAAGTTTTACATTCCTCCCTAGTAACTGGCCACCCTCGAGCTTGTGCCTCACAAAATAAGTCTTGAAACTCCTGAATGTTTCCATTTTACATGTAGCCATTCCAACAGACGTTCCCAATTTTCCACAATCTGGGTGCTTTAAAGGGGTGCCAGTCGGGCTAGTTCATCGACTTTGCCATTCCATTGGCTCACTGGAGTGTCATCTTGTTGATGAGATGCTACCCAGGCTACTGCAAATTTCCCTTGTGTGGCAATGGTAAGAATATCCTGCCATTTTTCCTTTTGCCATACAGACATTCTATTGACTTCCAATCCGTTTTGTTCCCAGAATGGAAGCCATTCAGTGCAGCCTTAAACACAGCATAACAGTCAGTATAGATATAGACAGAAGAAGCAGATTGAGCCTCATGTTGGAAAATACTCCACACAGTGATTATTTCTCCTACTTGTGCACTACCTTCCCCTTCAGTAATAATCTGTTCCTCAGTATCTATCCTAAGTGCCACAGCTCATTATTTCCAAAATTTTCCCTCTTGCTTCGACGAGGCATCTGTAAACCAGACATTCTGCAGTTGTCCAGAAAACAGAGGAGCTACTTGTATTACAGATAATAAAACTCAGATGTTTCTCTATCCAAGTTTACCTCATCTTGTATATTTAAAACTTTGTTCCTTCAGATACAGAAAAAAATTCACAATAGTGTTCTATTTCTGCGTACCATTTTCGCACAGAGGTTCTCTGAGCCGGCCCGTCATGGGATGAGGGTCCTACCAAAACTGTTTTAATCACTTTAAATGGGCCTCTGAGCACTATAGTTTGTTGCCGAATAGTCCATTCGGCTTCTCTCAGAGCTAGACTAACTACAAATAGACCTTTTTCCCAAGTTGTATATCTTTTTTTCAGCATCTTTAAAGCTGCGAGAATAAAAACCAATGGGCCGAACAGGCCCCTCTGGACCTTTTTGCTACAAATGGATTGACAGTCCAGTCTTGGCAAATCCCCATTCAATTTGAACAGGATCTGTTGGGTGAATGGGCCTGATAGGCAGTCACTTCAAATACCAACAGTTGTAAAGCCTTGTCATGGACCTGAGTCCATTCCCACTGAGCTCTTCTTCATAATAAGTCATACAGAGGTCTAGCAATAATTGAAAAGTCAGGGATATGTTTCCTCCAGAACACAAGCAACCCCAGTTCATGCTGTAAGTCTCTCTGATTCTGACATCTTGATCAGATTGAGAGAGGAAAGAGTATCTGGTGGGATACATGTCATCCCTCCCTTCCACCAGATCCCTAAAAATTTTACCTCACTGGAAGGGGTTTGTATTTTCTCAGGGGGAATTGTCAACCCTATGCTTTCCAAGTGGGTGATGATATCCTTCTGGATTCCTCTAACTTCTTCTACCTGACTCCCTCCTATGAGCACATCATCTATATATTGATAGATCTTTACCTCTGCCCTTACGGGGATTGTTTCCAAGTCCTGTGCTAGAGCATGGTGGGCCAGTGTGGGAGAGTGCTTGCACCCTTATGGGAGTCATGTAAAAGTATACTGTTGTCCTTCCCAGGTGAAGGCAAAATGATCCTGGTCCTCAGGTTGTAAAGGGACCATGAAAAACATATCCTTGACATCAATCATTGCCATAATAGCGTGAGAATGTTCCTGAATGGAGGCTATCAATTCAGCAATGTTTGGTACAGCAGCAGTTAGTGGACCTGTGTTGGCATTCAGTCTCCGGTAATCTATTGTCAGTCTCCATTTGCCCTTTGGTTTTCTGATCAGCCATGCTGGAGAGTTAAAGAGAGATCGAGTGGAAAGTCCAATCCCTTGCTTTTTAAAATCCTCCAGTACCCATGTAATTCCCTCTCTGGCTCCTAACAGCAACGGATAGGGTTTCACATTTGTCAGTTTGGAAGGGGGGAGGGTAGGAGTTGCTTGCAGCAAATACACCCTCCTATCAGATATTGTAGCCAATTGCCTGATCTGGGGAACACCAAAAGACCATGAGTTTCCCTGGGTATCATACCAGTGCCTGCCTTTCAAAACATCTATGCCTAGAGGATTCATCTGAAAAGATCCTGTGGCCACCATGGTGCTGACGAGGTCCTCCTCTCCTGGTAACCATAGTGTCACTGGAGTCACAGGCACAAACTGTGTTTTTCCCAAGGCATTTAAAACTATCGGATTTCTGGATGGAATTGAGATTCCATTTTGTTCTGCTTCGATCCACATTATCACAGTGATTTGTGCCCTGGTATAAATTAAAAAGGTTACTGGCTTTTCCTTAGTCTTACAAGGAAACAGTAATCAATAAATCCCCTTTTGAATTGCAGGTGAGTTGTCTCACAAACATCCATCCTCTGCCTCCCCCCTCACCTTCAGGGGGTGGAGGAATTAGTTTCCGACCTTTTCTTTTCCTCAGTCTGCTCCACCTCAAGGTCTATCAGGGTGGAGCATTGGGATTGGTCTAAAAACATCCCTTTGCCCTGACAATTCCTACAGTAGTTGTTCTAATTTTTTGGTCAAGAGTAGATCCATCAAATCCCAGGGAATATCTTTCTGAAAACCTAGCTGCCACAGATGCTAACGAATAATGAGTCTCTCTCTCCCAGAATTACAATTTTGGAATGCCCTCAAGTCTTTGCTCTTCCAAAGGGGTGATGGTTGCCCACTAACTCGTTCTGCAGCACACACAACACTGGTTTCATTTTTTTGGTACAATTCACCAACAGGACCATATTTCCTCCCCAAATCAATCAATTCCTGCGGTATCTTCCCCCTAAGTCCACACTTTCCTAACGGGCTTCTGAAAGTCATGGGTCGCTATCGCCTGCAGACTATTCCTAATTCTTACTTCATCAGGGGCATTCTGAATTCTCCCTTTTGAGTGAATCCCAATGGGTTTCAGTGAGTAAGGAAGTTCTCGTATCAGAGGATTCATGCTCTCTAAGTCCAAAGGCATCATCTTTGAGGAACCCTACTTGGGCTTAAGAATGGGGGTTGGGCTTCAGAACCCTGGTTGGGCTAACTTGAGGAGTAAATGTATGTAGACTGTGCTGCTGAGATGGAGGCAATGTAAGTAGAGTGAAAAGGGGATTTTGGATCCTGTCCATTCCATAAGGAAAGTAAAAGAAGAGAACACCCTGCCATGAAAATAAGGGTGACGTAGATTTCTTCTAGCAGGAGTGCTATCTTTCAGCTTTCCCCCTCACACAAGCCATTGCCTACAGCCTCTTGCAGGGATTTGGCAAGTGGCTGCTCTTTTGCCGCTGTGCAGCACATTGAGGAAGGAATGGGCTTCTTCAGTGTTTCTCGCGGAGAAGGAGAGAAGGCGTGTGTTGTGAGGAGCGCACAAAGAGCAAAAGGACTCTCTTGGCACACTGCTGAATGACGTAGCATGCGTGCTTTTGTGGTGTGCAAGAAGAGCCTCCCTGACAAGCCTGCACACTGCTTCAAGGCTGAAAGTGTTGGGGCCCGCTCCAAGGACGGCCGTACAGTGCCTATTAGCAGGCAGGATGCCTTGTTAGCAGATAACTAACTTCAAGGCCGACAGTGTACTTGTTCCATCAGCAGATCAAAAACAAAGACAGCTGTCCGGGTGCTGCGTGACCCCACAGACAGCGGCAAGACAGAGGCGAGAGGAGATTGTGTAAAATCATGATTGGTCAGGGGTGCGGCTTATGGCTTACTGTATAAAAGGTGTGGTGGAATCTGCAATAAAGGGAGCACTGACTTAATCTCTATGAGACTGCGTCTTTGACTCCGGACGCTCCCTCGCATCATCTGGTGACCCCGACGTGATCGCCCTCAGTCGAGCACAGAAAACGGCATGCTGAAGGCTTGCTGACTTCCCGGAGGATAGACGTGGAATGGGTAAGAAGAGCCGAGTGGGAGCTGGACAGAGGAGTTTGAGGCAGCAGAGGGCTGAGAAAGAGTTGCTGACTGCGGTAGGAAGAGTCGCTACCTTCCCCCTGTCACCCGCTGCAAAGAAAAATGGAGGTCGTATTTGCAGCAGCAAAGAAACTGCTATTAGGTACACTCGYTAGGCGAGGGGAAGCAGTTTCTGAGAAGACATTGGACAAGCTCTTTTTGTGGGCACGAGATCAAGTTTTTTTTAGTACCCCCCCTCTTGTGTTTGATAGCCTGGAATGGTGAAAGTTGGGGGACAAGTTGTGTGACTAATGGCATCTAAGAAAGAAAAAGGGATATCAGCCTTTGGTCCCACGTGGAGGACTGTGACTGTCACGTTGAGCAATACGAAGGCTCAATCTAGTGTCACGGCCATGGCAGTGCAAACAATTGCAGCTCCTGCAGCTGTGGCACCACCGCAGAAGAGAGGGGTGCTGGAGTCACTTTTTGGACTGGGCAAGGCGAAGCCATTGGCCATTAGTGGTACTACCGCGACAGTGGCGAGCTCAGCTCAAGAGGTAGCACAAAGAGCAGAAGTAGAGGCAAATTCGGAGCAAACGGAAGTTGCCTGGTCAGCTGCGCCGGCCAAACTAACACCTTCTGCGGAAGGGAAGTCGGCCCGCAGTAGAAAGGCGGAGTCGGTGGGAGGGTCCAGCTGGCACCCCCGGAGGACTTTGCAAACCCCCTTTGAGAAGGCAGTACACACGTTTAAGCCGGAGGAGGCACCCCTCCCAGAAGGGGAGTCATCGCAGGATGAGTCACCTGGCGGTGTAACCGGGCTGAATGAATCGCTGACACCTTGCAGGCACTGAGTGACCTTGAGAGTAGAATAAGCCACAAGTTGTCATTGTTAGGAGAACGGCTGAAGAGACTTTTAGAACAACTTGGGACTAACAGTAGCCTAGAGTCGTCGCTCCAAAGTGGTAGTTTGAGGCAAAGGGGGTCTCCTAGCAGATGGTCGGGAGTCATCAGAGATGCCATATTAGAAGGCCAATGGGAGCTGGCRGGAGCCTTGGCCTGCCCAGTCATGATACAGCCAGGTCCCGCTGGGCCGCAAGCTCGATACGAACAACATGATTGGAAACTGCTGCAGCAGGCAAAAAAGACAGTAAAGGAGAACGGGGTGAGATCTGAGGCAACACGCGTGGTGCTGGATTGGATTTTCTCCACAGATATGAACTCTGCTTATGATTGTYAGAATTTGGCACGCCTCCTGCTGACCCCCTCTCAATACGTCGTGTGGGACAGAGAGTGGCACCATTTGGCTCAAATGTTGGCTGCCACCCTGCAACGACAGGGCGATCCGCTTAATGGTATCACTGTGGACATGATCACTGACTCTGGCCTCTACAGCAGCATCAACCAGCAGCTCCAGTTTCCAGCAGAGTTTCATGCCCATTCAGCGACTTTGGCACAGCAGGCCTTCTATGCGGTACCCGATTCCACTCCTACTGCAGCATTTACCAGTGTTCAGCAGGGGCTGACCGAGGAGTACCCACATTTCATTGATCACGTATCACAGGCCCTGATGGTGCAGCCGGAATTGACAGAAGATTCAAAATAGGCTATGTTTAAGCTCCTCGTGTTTGAAAATGCGAATGTGAGAACTAAAACCATTCTAGCTACTCTCCCGAAGACTGCGGGAGTGGGAGAAATGATAGAAGTAGCAAGTCGAGCCAACCAGACCCAGCAAGCTCGGATGATAGCCAATGCTGTTACGACAGCCATCCACCCAGTTGCCGCAGCCATCCAGTGGATGTCTAGTTCTACCAAAAGAAGAGGAATTTTGAGGCTGGGAGTCTGTTACCGTTGTGGAGAAAAAGGCCGTCTTCGTAGAACCTGTCAGGTGGCAGTCTGGTGTGAGCATTGCCAAACGGACAAACATGCTGCCAACATGTGCCGGAGCGCAAAGGGCCCCCGCGCCAGGACACAAGCCCAATGCTATATGACAACTTCCACCCCCTGCAGTGCGAGGAAGCTTGGGGTTCAATTTGGCAACAACAGTAAATGTCACCTTAACATCACCGATGGATACGGCCCGATTTGCCTTTACCCAAGATAAACAACGCTGAACCATTGCATAGATATGAATTGGTAGTGCTGCCACAAGGGATGAAGAATTCACCTACAGTGTGCCAAATGTATGCTGCGTGGGCGCTTCAACCACTCCTGGCCTTCCATGAACCAGTTCTGTATTCAGAAACAACTGACAGAAAGTCTAAATGTAACCACTCCTTTCCCTTTGTGGGAATTAGAGCTTCTGGGTTCTCTACAACCTTATGTATTAGGGAATGTCGCTAATTTACTAAATTGTGACAAGATAGAGCCGCCAGTTCAGCCCTATAACGGCACGGGGGGCATAATTTTGGGGGATCTTGTTAAGCAGCGGCGGACCAAAGAAGGCATTCTCGGTTTGTTTGTTAGTCACCAGAACGTTATGGGTTATGCAGGCTACTGGGACAACGTAACAATGGGCTTTCAGGTAATACACGCTACTGGCGGGTACCAACTACCTCCTGGTAATTTCCTAATTTGTGGGGATCGGGCCTGACCTGGCATCCCTATCCACCCGGTCGGTGGTCCCTGTTATCTGGGAAAACTAACAATGTTTACTCCCAAGTTTCAACAGTGGAAGAATTGGACCAAAACAGTTCAACGGATCTCTACTGATAAGAAGTCAAGTGTGTCTCAGTTTGGGCCTGATTGTGAGGACCATGTTGAGCTTGACTCCCACATGGTGGCCTTCTTTACATCGCTTCTTTCACACGGTGTGCGGGCCGCTCATAACTGGAGGAGTTTAAAAAATATGGCGTGTTGGAACCTTAAGCAGTTTAATACAACATCTAACATACTGTCAAGTCTCTTGCAGGATGTGGACAGTATACACCATGCCTTACTACAGAATCGAGCGGCGACTAACTTCCTGTTGCTGGCCCAAGGTCACGGTTGCGAGGACTTTGAGGGGATGCACTGCCTGAACCTATCTGATCATTCCAAAAGAATACACAAAAAACTGCAGACCCTACGGGATCTCATGACCCACATAGTTGACAATACGTCTCCTTGGCATCACTGGCTGGTTGCGAGGCATAGTTAAGCAAGAGGTTGTTATGCTTGCTTTCTTGCCTCTGTTTTCCTGCTTGCTCTCATTAAACGAAGTCTGGAGAGAACTGTATCGCAGACCTGAGTTGTGCGAAAGGGAAAAGAGGGAATTTTTGAGGGTATCTTAACTGATACCGGGCATGGCGTGTTAACACAGGCCTGTCTGCACAACCCAGGCCTAGAAAAGATGCTGCCTGATGACCTTGAACTGTCCTCGGCAGGAAGAYCATGGGRAAGKGAAACGATAAAGCCGTAAGCAGAATACCTGAACCAGAATCATCAACACATAGAAGACCAGAGACCCTTAGGGAAAGGCTGCATAACAATAAGGTGCACCTCCTGCCATGTACTGGCCCTACATGACAGGACACGCCAGAGTTAAAATAAGAAGCGCCTCCTGCCACGTACTGGCCCTGCGTGACAGGACACGCTGGAGCTAAAAATTAAGGTGCACCTCCTGACTCGTGCTGGCCCTATGTGTCAGGACATGCTGGTAAAAAAAAAAAAAAAAAATTGTGGATCTGAGACGGGGAGAAACTTTCCTGTACATGAAGGAAAGATGGGTCTCGCTGGTCACATGGGTTAAGGAACTTAAGATGTTTATTTTTTCTTCCCTTTCTTTTTCTTCGAATTTAGAGTGTGTTTGTAATAATTCCAACAGCAATACTTTGTGTGTTACAATGATTGGATAGTATGTTCAACTGAACTACCAAACAAATCTGGGTTGCTATAATGCCTGAGCAGATTGCACAAAGTGTAATCATTCAACACGACTCAACGATCTACTTACGATAAAATAAAAGGGGGGAGATGTTGGGGCCCGCTAAAAGGACGGCCGTACAGTGCCTATTAGCAGGCAGGATGCCTTGTTAGTAGATAACCAACTTCAAGGCCGACAGCGTACTTGTTCCATCAGCGGATCAAAAACAAAGGCAGCTGTCCAGGTGCTGCATGACCATGAAGCTTATTGGAGAGTGGATGTGGCGCACTTGCATTTAGGCATATAAGGTATTGTATCCGGAACCTTATAGGTAAACTTATAAGGGATTGGGTGCCAACCCCAGAGACAGTGACAAGACAGAGGCGAGAGGAGAGTGTTTAAAATCATGATTAGTCAGGGGTGCGGCATATGATTTACTGTATAAAAAGTGTGCTGGAATCTGCAATAAAGGGAGCATTGACTTAATCTCTATGAGACTGCGTCTTTGACTCCAGATGATCCCTCGCATGATAAAAGTCCCTCTCCCTTGTGCACCCTCGCAAGGGAGTGAGGCAAGAGGCACTGCCTTGGCAAGAAGCAGCAAGCATCTGTACCTGAAAGCAAAGCAAAGAGGAAGGAGCGCACATGTGTGTTGTGCAGTGGGCACAAAGGGGATCTTTTGTGTAAGAAAAAGAGAAGCGTGTGCAGTGCCTTACCTTTGATAAAGCAGGCAAGTTGTGCGTTCGCACAGTGCAAAAGGAGAGAAAGGGAGGAACGTATGCTCTTGGTAATCAGCTTGCGTGGGAACACTCGACATGGCAGAAAGGGCCTCAAAGAAACGTCCTGCCCAGTCGAAAGAGAGCATGTAGCTGGGGAGTACATTGTGAGGAAGGAGCCAATGGCCGTCTGGTGAGCACAGCAGGAGGAGTCAATGTGCGTGTAGTGCAGTGTGCTGAAGGAAAGAGCAGAAGGATGCGCAGAGAGCAAGTGAGCACAAGGAGGCCTGAAGGAATGCATTGAATGTGGAGAGGAAGATGGGCGACTTTGTCCTGGCAGCAGCCGAATGAGAGAAGGCGCGAGTGCGTGAATGCTGCCCTGTGGCGAAGGAGCCAATGTGTGTGGCTTGTGGTGGCGAGAAGTAGCGAATATTTGTGGATTGAAGAGGGCACAAGGAGTGAAAGCAGTCGCTCAGCATACTGTTGAGGGAGGTCAAATGTGTATTCTTCTGCACTGCTTTGGCACTGTACATGCAGTAGCTACCTGCTGGGGAAAGTGCAATCATGTCTCTGTCAAGCACTGTTAAGGCAGCAAGCAGGTGGAGCATGCCGTGAGAAGATGCGCTACAGACTCTTTCTTGACATGCAGGTTTCAAGTGCTGTTTTGGTGAAGGTGTAGAAAGAAGGCTTGAACATCCGTTCGGTATGCACAGAAGAAGAGGAGAACTTGGTGCCGTGAGCAGAAGGGGGATCTTGCTTCCTTCTCGCAGCAGCGCTCTCTTTCAGCTTTCCCCCTCACACAAGCCACTGCCTACAGCTTCTTGCAGGGATTTGGCAAGTGGCTGCTCTTTTGCCGCTGTGCAGCACTTTGAGGAAGGAATGAGCTTGTGCGGTGTTTCTCGCGGAGAAGGAGAGAAGGCATGTGTTGTCAGGAGCGGACAATGAGCAAAAGGTCTCTCTTGGCACACTGCTGAATAAAGTAGCATGAGTGCTTTTGTGGTGTGCAGGAAGAGCCTCCCTGAGAAGCCTGCGCACTGCTTCAAGGCTAAACATCCCTCTCCCTTGTGCACCCTCGCAATGGAGTGAGGCAAGAGGCAGTGCCTTGGCAAGAAGCAGCAAGCATCTGTTCCTGAAAGCAGAGCAAAGAGGAAGGAGCGCACATGTGTGTTATGCAGTGGCACAAAGGGAGCCTGGGTGGCAGCAAAAGAGAAGCATGTGCAGTGGCTTTCCCTTGATGAAGGAAACAAGTTTTGTCTTTAGCAGAGTGCAAAAGGAGAGAAGGGGACGAACGTATGCTCTTGGTAAGTTGCATGCGTGGGCACACTCCACATGGCAGAAAGGGCTTCAAAGCAACGTCCTGCCCAGTGGAAAGAGAGCATGTAGCTGAGGAGTGCATTGTGAGGAAAGAGCCAAAGGTTGTGTGGTGAGCACAGCAGAAAGAGTCAATGTGCGTGTAGTGCAGTGTGCTGAAGGAAGGAGTAGAAGGATGCGCAAAGAGCAAGTGAGCACAAGGAGGCCTGAAGGAAGACGTTGAATGTGGAGAGGAAGAGGGGCAACTTTGTCCTGGCAGCAGCTGAATGAGAGAAGGCGTGAGTGCGTGAATGCTGCCCTGTGGCGAAGGTGCCAATGTGTGTGGCTTGTGGTGGTGAGAAGGAGCGAATGTTTGTGGATTGAGGAGGGCACAAGGAGTGAAAGCAGCCGCTCAGCACCCTGTTGAGGGAGGTCAAATGTGTATTCTTCTGTACTGCATTGGCACTGTGCATGCAGTAGCTGCCTATTGGGGAAAGTGCAATCATGTCTGTGTCGTGCACTGTTAAGGCAGCAAGTAGGTGAAGCATGCCATGAGGAGAGACACTAGAAACTCTTTCTCGACATTCAGGTTTCAAGTGCTGTTTTGGTGAAGGTGAAGAAAGAAGGCTTGAACATCCTTTCGGAATGCACAGGAGGAGAGGAGAAGTCCGTGGCGTGAGCAGAAGGGGGACCTTGCTTCCTTCTCACAGGAGCGCTCTCTTTCAGCTTTCCCCCTCACACAAGCCATTGCCTACAGCCTCTTGCAGGGATTTGGCAAGTGGCTGCTCTTTTGCCGCTGTGCAGCACATTGAGGAAGGAATGGGCTTCTTCAGTGTTTCTCGCGGAGAAGGAGAGAAGGCGTGTGTTGTCAGGAGCGCACAAAGAGCAAAAGGACTCCCTTGGCACACTGCTGAATGAAGTAGCATGCTTGCTTTGGTGGTGTGCAGGAAGAGCCTCCCTGAGAACCCTGCGCACTGCTTCAGGGCTAAACGTCCCTCTCCCTTGTGCACCCTCGCAATGGAGTGAGGCAAGAGGCACTGCCTTGGCAAGAAGCAGCAAGCATCTGTTCCTGAAAGCGAAGAAAAGCTAAGAGGAAGGAGTGCACATGTGTGTTGTGCAGTGGGCACAAAGGGGAGCCTGTGTGCCAGCAAAAGAGAGAGTGTACAATGGCTTTCCTTTGAAAAAGGAGGAAAGAAGAAACTTTATCAGAGTGCAAAAGGAGAGAAGTGGAGGAAGGTATGCTCTTGGTAAGCTGCTTGCGTGGGCACACTCCACATGTCATAAAGGGCTTCAAAGCAACGTCCTGCCCAGGCGAAAGAGAGCATGTAGCTGAGGAGTGCATTGTGAGGAAGGAGCGGATGGCTGTGTGGTGAGCACAGCAGRAAGAGTCAATGTGCGTGTAGTGCAGTGTGCTGAAGGAAGGAGTAGAAGGATGCGCAGAGAGCAAGTGAGCACAAGGAGGCCTGAAGGAAGGCATTGAATGTGGAGAGGAAGATAGGCGACTGTCCTGGCAGCAGCTGAATGAGAGAAGGCRCGAGTGCGTGACTGCTGCCCTGTGGCGAAGGAGCCAATGTGTGTGGCTTGTGGTGGTGAGAAGGAGCGAATATTTGTGGATTGAAGAGAGCACAAGGAGTGAAAGCAGCCGCTCAGCACACTGTGGAGGGAGGTCAAACGTGTCATCTTCTGCACTACATTCTCACTCTACATGCAGTAGCTGCCTATTGGGGAAAGTGCAACCATGTATCTGTCATGCACTCTTAAGGACTCAAGCAGGTGGAGCATGCCGTGAGGAGATGCACTAGAGACTGTTTCTTGACATGCAGGTTTCAAGTGCTGTTTTGGTGAAGGTGTAGAAAGAAGGCTTGAACATCCATTCGGTATGCACAGGAGAAGAGGAGAACTTGGTGCCGTGAGCAGAAGGGGGATCTTGCTTCCTTCTCGCAGCAGCACTCTCTTTCAGCTTTCCCCCTCACACAAGCCACTGCCTACAGCCTCTTTCAGGGATTGGGCAAGTGGCTGCTCTTTTGCCGCTGTGCAGCACATTGAGGTAGGAAGGAGCTTGTGCGGTATTTCTCGTGGAGAAGGAGAGAAGGCGTGTGTTGTCAGGAGCGGACAAAGAGCAAAAGGACTCTCTTGGCACACTGCTGAATGAAGTTGCATGCGTGCTTTTGTGGTGTGCAGGAAGAGCCTCCCTGAGAAGCCTGCACACTGCTTCAAGGCTAAACATCCCTCTCCCTTGTGCACCCTCGCAATGGAGTGAGGCAAGAGGCAGTGCCTTGGCAAGAAGCAGCAAGCATCTGT
>NW_020455824.1:81372-82955 GCF_003342845.1 Nothoprocta perdicaria
GAGCCTGTGTGGCAGCAAAAGAGAAGCGTGTGCAGTGGCTTTCCCTTGAAGAAGGAGGCAAGTTGCGCCTTTAGCAGAGTGCAAAAGGAGAGAAGGGGACGAACGTATGCTCTTGGTAAGYDGCWTGCGTGSGCACACACCACATGGCAGAAAGGGTTTCCAAGCAACGTCCTGCCCAGGCGAAAGAGAGCATGTAGCTGAGGAGTATATTGTGAGGAAGGAGCCAATGGCTATGTGGTGAGCACAGCAGGAGGAGTCAATGTGCGTGTAGTGCTGTTTGCTGAAGGAAGGAACAGAAGGATGCGCAGGGAGCAAGTGAGCACAAGGAAGCCTGAAGAAAGGCATTGAACGTGGAGAGGAAGGTGGGCGACTTTGTCCTGGCAGCAGCTGAATGAGAGAAGGCGCGAGTGCATGAATGCTACCCTGTGKYGAAGGAGCCAATGTGTGTGGCTTGTGGTGGTGAGAAGGAGCGAAAGTTTGTGGATTGAAGAGGGTACAAGGAGTGAAAGCAGCTGCTGAGCACACTGTTGAGGGAGATCAAACGTGTCATCTCCTACACTGCATTCTCACTCTACATGCAGAAGCTGCCTATTGGGGAAAGTGCAATTATGTCTCTGTCCTGTACTGTTAAGGCAGCAAGCAGGTGGAGCATGCCGTGAGAAGATGCGCTACAGACTCTTTCTTGACATGCAGSTTTCAAGTGCTGTTTTGGTGAAGGTGTAGAAAGAAGGCTTGAACATCCTTTCGGTATGCACAGGAGAAGGGGAGAAGTCCGTGGCATGAGCAGAAGTGGGACCTTGCTTCCTACTCGCAGTAGTGCTGTCTTTCAGCTTTCCCCCTCACACAAGCCATTGCCTAAAGCCTCTTGCAGGGATTGGGCAAGTGGCTGCTCTTTTGCCGCTGTGCAGCACATTGAGGAAGGAAGGAGCTTGTGCGGTGTTTCTCGCGGAGAAGGAGAGAAGGCGTGTGTTGTGAGGAGCGCACAAAGAGCAAAAGGACTCTCTTGGCACACTGCTGAATGAAGTTGCATRCGTGCTTTTGTGGTGTGCAGGAAGAGCCTCCCTGAGAAGCCTGCGCACTGCTTCAAGACTAAATGTCCCTCTCCCTTGTGCACCCTCGCAATGGAGTGAGGCAAGAGGCACTGCCTTGGCAAGAAGCAGCAAGCATCTGTTCCTGAAAGCAAAGCAAAGATGAAGGAGTGCACATGTGTGTTGTGCAGTGGGCACAAAGGGGAGCCTGTGTGGCAGCAAAAGAGAAGCGTGTGCAGTGGCTTTCCCTTGATGAAGGAGGCAAATTGCACCTTTAGCAGAGTGCAAAAGGAGAGACGGGGACGAACGTATGCTCTTGGTAAGCGGCTTGCGTGGGCACACTCCACATGGCAGAAAGGGCTTCAAAGCAACGTCCTGCCCAGTGGAAAGAGAGCATGTAGCTGAGGAGTGCATTGTGAGGAAGGAGCGGATGGCTGTGTAATGAGCACAGCAGAAAGATTCCATGTGCGTGTAGTGCAGTGTGCTGAAGGAAGGAGTAGAAGGATGCGCAAAGAGCAAGTGAGCACAAGGAGGCCTGAAGGAAGGCATTGAATG
>NW_020455825.1:0-4347 GCF_003342845.1 Nothoprocta perdicaria
GGGAGTTGTTCCTATAGGGTAGGTTCTATAGAGGGTGGTGCTTATAGGGTCTGTATGGAATCAGTTCTATAGCGGAGGGGTCCCTATAGGGTCAGCTCTATAGGAGGACGTTCCTACAGGCTCTATAGGGAGCTGCTCCCTACAGCRCCATCCCCCCGCCATAGGGGGCAGGAGCGGGGGGTGCCTACAGGGGTAACCTATAGGCACTGGCATATACCGAGGGTGCCTACAGGGTCCCCTATGGGCACTATAGGAGCCAGCCTACCCCGAGGGTTCCTACAGAGCTCCCGTATGGGTGCTATAGGAGCTGTCCTAGCCCARGGGTGCCTATAGAGGCCCCCTATGGGCGCTGTGGGGGCGGGCGTATACCGGGGGTGCCTATAGGGACCCCCGGCCGTAGGTCGCCCCGTCGCTCTGCGCCGGGCCCCACGGCGACGCACGGGGCAGCGCTGCCATGCGGGGCCACAGGGCGCCTATAGAGCCTATACATCCCTACAGAACCCCATAGAGCCCCACAGGGCGGGGGGGGGAAGTCCCTATACACCCCTATAGACCCTGTGGGGCAGCGCCGCTATGCAGGGCAACGGGGTGCCTATAGATCCTGTATGTCCCTATGGACTCCCACGAGGGGCGAGGAGCAAGGGGAGACTCTATAGGTCCCTATAGGCACCCCCACAGGGCAGCACCACTGCCTGAGGTGCTGGGGTGCCTACAGACCTTATGCATCCCTATAGGTCCCTATACATCCCCAAAGACCGCCCAGAGTAATGAGGGGAGACCCTGTAGAACCCTATAGACCCCACGGGGAGGCGCTGCTGCAAAAGGGCCCCTATAGACCCTATAGGTCCCTAAAGAACCACCATGGCAAGGGGAGCAAGTGGACACCCTATAGACCCCTACAGATCCCCCCGGGGCAGCATGGGGTGCCCTATAGGTCCCTATAGAACCCCAAACTGCACTCCCTGCTCCAGCTTCCATCTTTTCTCTATATAGCCCGTATAGGGTCCAAACATTTCCCATAACACCCCTGCCCCCTACACCTCCTTACTTTCCCYATGCCCTCCCTATACCTCCCCATACCCTCTGCTATAGCCTCCTATTCCTCCAACACGTCTATACGTTCCTGATACCTCCCCTATACGCTCCATATCCCCCCATACCTCCCCTATACATTCCCTACACCCCAACCATTCTATACGTTCCYTATACCTCGTCTACACCAACACCCTTGTACCGCCTCACGCCCTATACCTTCCCTATAAGTCCCTATACCCCCACTCTATGCCCTCCCTCTGCCCTTCACCCCCCCCATAACGGCCTATAACCTCCCCATACTCCCCCAAACCTCTCTGCCCCCTCCAGTGCCCCTATAGTCCTATAGCGCCCCATATCCGCCCCTATAGCGCCCCATATAGGTCCCCCTATAGCCCCGACCCCTCACCTGCCGCCGCCGCGCCTGTCATGGCGGCCGCCACGCGCAGCCTCCCGCCAAACCCTCCCATTGGCTGATCGCCTCCTCCAGGGCGACTCCTATTGGCCGACGGGGCCGCGGCGGCGGCGGCGATTGGTGGGAAGCGACGGGGGCGGGACAAGCGGGGAGGGGCGGGCGGTGCCGCGGGCGCTGAGGAGCCGCGTGAGGGAAAATCCCGGATATTGGGGAGAAATCCCGGAAAACGGGGGGAAAATCCCGAAAAACGGGGGAATAACCGCTGCTAATGGGGAGTAATCCCGAGTGCCGGGGAGAAATTGGGGAGAAATCCCGGAAAACGGGGGAACAACCGCTAATAATGCGGAGTAATCCCAAGTGCTGGGGAGAAATTGGGGAGAAATCCCAGAAAACGGGGGGGGGGGGGGGGAATCCCGGAAAACGGGAGAATAACCAGTAATAATGGGGAGTAACCCCGAGTGCGGGGGAGAAATGAGGGGAAAATCCCGGATATTGGGGAGAAATCCCGGAAAACGGGGGGAAAATCCCGAAAAACGGGAGAATAACCGCTAATAATGGGGAGTAACCCCGAGTGCTGGGGAGAAATGAGGGGAAAATCCCGGATATTGGGGAGAAATCGCAGAAAACGGGAGAATAACCGCTACTAATGGGGAGTAATCCCAAATGCTGGGGAGAAATGAGGGGAAAATCATGGATATTGGGGAAAAGGACTAATCACAAATAATGGGGGGAAAATGAGGGGGGAATCCCTAATAATGGATAAAATGGGGAATAATCCCCAATAACGGGGGAATAACGACTCATAATGGAGGAATAACCCCTAAAAACGGGGAATAATGAGGGAATAATCCCAAATCATGGGAGAATCACCGACAATAATCCCTAATAATRGAGGAAAATTGGGGACTAACCTGTCAAAATGGGGGAAAAATGAGGGAATAACAGCTAATAATGAAGACAAAAGGGAAACAATGGGGTAAAAACTGTGAAAAATGGGGGCGAGTGGGTGAATAACCCCTAATAATGGGAAATGAGGGAATAACCCCTAATAATGGGGAAAAATGAGGGAATAACCCCTAATAATGGAGAATAAAAGGAGAATAATCGCTCTAAATGGGAATTTAAGAGGTAATAACCACTATTATTGGGGGGAAATGCCTAAAGATGGGGGAATAATGCCAAATAATGGGGGAATAATCCCCAAAAATGGAGAATAATTAGTGAGGAAACCCTAATAACGAGAAATAAAGCAGGAATTGCCCCTAATAATGGAGAGTAAAGGGGGAAGAAGCCCTAGTAAGAAAGGGAATGAAGGAATAATGAGGGAAGAACCCCTAAAAATGGGAAGTAAATGAGGAATAACTGCAAATAATGGGGAATAATGAGTTAATAAGTGCTAATAATTAAGACCATTGTGGGATAATGAGGGAATAGGCATTAATAATGGGAGAAAGAGGGGGATAGACCCTAGTAGCAGGGAATAAGTGGCAGAYAGTCCTAAATAATGGTGTAATAGCCCCTAATAATGAGGGAAAACGGTCAATAATGAGTGATTAACGTCTTATAAGGGGAAATAATGGGAAAAAAAATGAAGAGAATGGGGAATAATGCCGGAATAATCCCTAATAATGAAGAAATAACCCCAAATAACGATTCATAAGGGGGGAGTAGCCCCTAATAACAGAGGAATAAACCCTAACATGGGGGAAATAGCAGGACAGAGCCCCTAATAATGCTGATTAATAGGGAATAATAAGGGAATAACTGCGAATAGTGGGGGAAACGGACAAAAATCAGCACTGCTAACAGGGAAATTGGTCAAAATGGGAGGAATGAGGAGGATTTTTTGGCGCCCACCAGCAAGGAGGGGCCCAGGCGTCCGGGGAATTTCCATCTCCCCCCTCCTGGAATGATTCAATCCAGCAGCTGGGCCCGGACGCCTGGGCCCCTGGTTGGGGGGGGGAGGGGGGGATTCTTGCGTCAGGGCCCCGGCATCCGGGTGACCCCCCCGCAAGGGGCCCAGGCGTCCGGGTTGCACAACCTGGGAAAGGCCGGATTGGGGGAGGAGAGGCAGAATAGGAATCTATAGGAGTCTATAGGGACCTATGGGGGGCCTATAGGGACCTATGGGGGGCCCATAGGGACCTGCAGGGGCCCATAGGGACCTATAGAGGGGCCCATAGGAGTCTATAGGGACCTATATGGGCACCTCTAGAGGCCCAGGGGGGTCTATAGGAGCCTCTAGGTCCCTCTAGTGACCTATATGGGCTATAGGAGCCCATAGGCACCTATAAGGGTCTCTAGGGGAATGAAGCTCCTATAGGGGCCCTTTGTGCCCCTATAACCACGCCCCCATCTCTTATACCCCCATGTGCCCCTATAGAGCAGCGCAACCCCTCTATATGTACCCCCATGTGCCCCCATAGATCCTCCTGAGCCCCTATATGCTCCTATACACTGCCCCATCTGCTCCTATGTGCACTTATAGACCTCTGTATGCCCCTTCTCCCCACTATATAGCCCTATATGTGCCCCTGTTGTCTCTACCCACCCCAGGATCTCCTATATGGTCCTGGAATCCATAGGTGCCCCCTATGGAACCTGTACAGCCCTGTGTGCCCCTATAATGCCTGGTACCCCCTATAGCTCCTTACAACCTCTATAGCCCCATGTCTCCTATAGCCTCTATAGCCCCCCTAGAGCTCCTATAGCCCCCTATGTCCTGTAGTGCCTGTAGCCCCTATAGACCCTATAGACCTTACAGCCCCCTGTCTCCTATACCCTATAGCCTGTTTTGCCCCTATAGACTCTAGTCTCCTGTCTCCTATATCCTGTAGTTCCTATATCGTGTAGCCCCAATACACACTATAGACCCTATAACCACCGCCCCCCCCCCCGTA
>NW_020455825.1:5543-8419 GCF_003342845.1 Nothoprocta perdicaria
AGTAGATGGCACTCGGTGACACTTGGTGACACTTTTGGTGGCACTTGGTAGCACTGGGTGTCACTAGGGGGCAGTAGGTGTCACTAGGTGACACTTTTGGCTGCCCTTGGTGACATGTTTGGTGGTCGTGGGTGACACTGGGTGGCCCTGGGTGACACTGGGTGGTCGTGGGTGGCCCTGGATGACACTGGGTGACACTGGGTGGCCGTGGGTGACACTGGGTGGCTGTGGGTGACACTGGGTGACACCCCGTGCTCCTGTGCCCAGGTTCGGCGCCCGCCCCGCGAGGAGGAGCCGAGCGCGGCCCAGAGGCTCCTGCTGCTGCTGCTGCTGGTGGTGGCGGCCCAGGTGTACACGGAGGGGACAGCGGGGACACCCCCCAGCGTGACGGGGACCGCGGCGGGGACACCTCTCAATGTGACGGTGACAACGGCGGGGACACCCCCCAGCGCGACAGTGACAACCGGAGGACGGCCGGGGAAACTGGGCACCCCCCTCAGTGTGACGGTGACAACCATGGGGACGCCCTCGAGGACACCGGGGACACCCCCCAATGTGACGGTGTCACCTGTGGGGACACCCCCTGCAGTGAAGGTGACACCAGGGACACCTGCTGTGACACTGGGGACGCCCCCTGCGATGAAGGGGACACCCTCTGCGACACCCCTCGCGATGGAGGTGACAGCCGCTGTGACGCCGGGGCCCCCCGCCGCGGCGCGGGTGACACCCCCGGTGACACTGGCCCCCAACGTCACCCTGGCGGTGGCGCCGTGCCCGGCCACCCGCTGATGGCGTCACCGTGACCGTGGGTGACACCGTCAACCGTCAATACGGGGGACACCGTCAATACGGGTGACACTGTGACTGACACTGCGCCCAGCGCTGTAGGTGACATTGCTGTGGGTGACACGGTGACCGTCACTGTAGGCGTCACCGTCACTACGGGTGACACCGCGACCGCCACGGAGGCACCTCGGGGACCTCCCGGCCACCTCCGGGTGACAGAGGGACCTTGGCGGGGAGGGGGGACTGACCCCTCCCCACTTATTTATTTTATTTATTAACTTTACGGTGTTTTATTTATTTTATTTAATTGTATTATATTTAATTTTATTGTGTTTATTTAATTTCATTATATTTATTTTCTCGTGTTTTATTTTCTCATGTTTTATTTTCTCGTGTTTTATTTCCTCATGTTTTATTTCCTCGCGTTTTATTTTCTCATGTTTAATTATTTTAGAATTTCTTGGGTTTATTTGGGGGGCGGATTTAGGCCATTTTGGGCATTTTCACTGTTTTTTAATGGAGGGGAAGGGGAAATGCCCCCCCCCCAAATAAACCTCCCCCCCACTGGTGTCCCCAAGTGTGTGACATTRCAGGGAATCAGGGGGGCCCTAGGAGGACCATGGGGGGTGTCACCTCATGTCCCTAAGGGCCACCCGCCATGGGGACCATGTGGGGACCCTGGGGATGTCCCCAAGGTGACACTAGGGGGTCCCAGAAGGATCATGGGGACACTGGGRGGTGACAGGGACATTGGGACATGAAGGGACCCTGGGGGGACATGGGGGGTGATGCAGTGTCCCCAAGGGGTAACACGAGTGACACGGACAGCGGTGGCTTTTGCAGCCCGGGTTTATTCCCCGCCCGGGGGCGGCTTTTTTCAATATGAAAAACACAAAAACAAAAAAAAAGTAAAAAGGAGAGAAATGAACCCAAAATGAACCAAAAAGAGCCGGAACGAACCCAAAAGGAACCCAAAGCTCGGGGGGGGAGGGACACAGGGATTTATTGCCCCTCCCCCCACAGCCATTTTGGGGAGAAAAGGGGGTGTTTTGGTCAAGGCCGCAATAATTTAGTGGCGGGGATGGGGTGCGGGGAAGACACACGGGGATGATGGTGACAGAGGCCGAAGGCTCCCCGGGAACAACAAGGCCCTGCAGGGAGGAGGAGGAAGGTCCTCAGGTGCCGACGAAGGACGAGGGCTCTCCAGTGACCATGATGATGGTCCAGGGGTCTCCACTGACACCAAGGGAGGGACGAGGGCTCTCGTCGATGGGTTCTTCTGTGATGATGATGAAGGTCAAGGGCTCTTTATGAGCGCATGATCTGTGGCAGTGAAGATCAGTGGGAGGTCTTCATCATCTTCAGTGAGGATCAGGGTTCTCTGGTGACATGATGAAGGCCAAGGGGTTTCCATCGACGCAGAGGAAGGACGAGGGCTCTTCGGTGACGATGATGATGGACGAGGGGTCTCCGGCGGTGACAAAGGCCAAGGATTCTGCGGTGATGATGATGAAGGTCTAGGGTTCTCCAGCGATGTTGACAACGGACAAGGGTTCTCTGGTGACAGTGATGAAGGTCTARGGGTCTCCATTGACACTTGAGGAGGGATGAGGATTCTCTGTTGACAATGATGATGGGCTAGGGTTCTCCGTCGATGATGATGATGGACAAGGGTCTCCATTGACACAGACGGAGGATGAGGGCTCTCTGGTGACAGCGATGCTGGACAAGGGTTCCCCAGCAACGATGAAGGCCAAGGGTTCTCTGGTGACGATGACGAAGGTCTAGGGTTCCTGGCAATGACGAAGGTCTAGGGTTCTCTGTTGACGACAATGATGATGGACAAGGTTCTCCGGCGACGACGACGAYGATGATGGTGATGATGGACAAGGCCTCTGCGGCCACGAAGCACGGGGGGCCCCTCACGCCTCCTCTTCGGCCTCCTCGCCGAAGTCCTCCTCCTCCTCGGCCGTGGCGTCCTGGTACTGCTGGTACTCGGAGACCAGGTCGTTCATGTTGCTCTCGGCCTCGGTGAACTCCATCTCGTCCATGCCCTCGCCCGTGTACCAGTGGAGGAAGGCCTTGCGGCG
>NW_020455825.1:9641-12274 GCF_003342845.1 Nothoprocta perdicaria
GACCTTCACTCCACTCTTGCAGACAAGGTGAAGGGACAGTGGGGATATCTGGGAGGGTCTCTTGGGTTGAGGGTCTTGGGTCTCCTCAAGGGTTGATGGTTCCTCCATGGGAGAACTTGGTCTTGGGTGTCTTGGAGACACCCTGGGGACTTGAGGACCTTAGGGACTTTCATTCCTGCCTTGGAGACACGGTGAGGGGACAGCGGGGAGGGTCCCTGGGGCTCCTTGGATGGAGGAACTTGGGGTGAGGTTCTTGGGTCTTCCCAAGGGCTGATGGTTCCTCCATTAGAAAACTTGGTCTTGGATGTCTTAGAGACACCCTGATGACCCTGGAGACCTTGGGAACCTTCATTCCATCCTTGGGTCACAGTGAGGGGACAGCAGGGACACATGCGAAGGTCTCTTAGGTTGAGGGTCTTGGGTTTCCTCAAGGGTTGATGCTTTCCTCCATTGGAGAACTTGGTTAGTCTTGGGTGTCCTGGAGACACCCCGGGGACTTGGGGACAACAGGGACATCTGGGAGGGTCCCTGGGGCCTTCTGGATGGAGGAACGTGGGTAGAGGGTCTTGGGTCTCAAGGGTTGATGGTTCCTCCACTGTAGAACGTGGTTGGTCTCAAGTGTCTTGGAGACACCTTGGGGACCTCAAGGTCCTTGGGAACATGAAGAGGGGACAACACAGACATCTGGGGGGGTCCCTGGGGCCTCTTGGATGCAACAACTTGGATAGAGGATCTTGGGTCTCTTCAAGGGTTGATGCTTTCTCCATTGGAGAATTTGGTTGGTCTTGGGTGTTGTGGAGACACCCTGGGGACTTGGGGACCTCAAGATACCTCAGGACATAGTCCGAGAACAATAGAGACATGTGAGAGGGTCTGTTGGGTTGAAGGTCTTGGGTGTCCCCAGGGGCTGATGGTTCCTCCACCAGAACTTGGTCTTGGATGTCTTGCAGACACACTAAGAACCCTAGAGACCTTGGGGACCTTCATTCCATCCTTGGAAACACAAGGAAGGGACAGTGGGGACATGTGGGAGGGTCCCTGGAACCTCTTGGGTGGAAGAACTTGGATAGAATGTCTTGGGTCTCCTCAAGAGTTAATGGCTCCTCCTTTGGAGAACTTGTTTCGTCTTGGCGACACCATGGGGACTTGGGGACCTCCAGCCCAACCTTGGGGACACATCATGGGGACACCAGTGGAAATACATCTAGGACCCTGGGGAGGGCTCTTGGGTTGAAGGCTCCTCTCTGCAGAACTGGGTTTTTCTTGGGTGTCCCGGAGACACCCTGGGGACCTTCAGCTCCTAGGGAAACTCAATGTCCTTCTTTGGGGACCTCCATATGCTGCTTGGGGACCTTGAGCTCCTTGAGAACCTCCATGTCCTTCTTGGGAGCCTTCAACTCCTTGGGAGCCTCCATGAGGACCCTGAACTCCTTGGGGACCTCCACCCCCAGCCAGAACCTCCTTGACCAACCCCATCCAGATGCCACCAACCACCCCGGCAGCCACCACGAGGCCACCTTGAGGACCCCTTGGGGCTGCCTTGGTGCCACTCACCGAAGACGAAGTTGTCCGGCCGGAAGATCTGCCCGAAGGGCCCCGATCGCACCGAGTCCATGGTGCCCGGCTCCAGGTCCACCAGGATGGCGCGCGGGACGTACTTGCCCCCTTGGGGACACGGCGGTGTCACCCGCGGCGGGGGAGGGGCCCCGGGGGGCCACCCCCGTGTCCCAACCTGCCCCTCCCCCCATAAACAAGGAGCAGGGATGACGGGGACACCAAGGGGGAGGCCAACATGGGGGGGACTCGGGGGTGGGGACAAGGGCCTTGGGGACGGGATTGGGATAAGAATGGGACGGGGGACAAAGGTGGGGCTTGGGGACAGGACTGGGGACAAGGTTGGCTCTTGGGGACAGGACTGGGGACAAGGTTGGCTCTTGGGGACAGGACTGGGGACACAGATGGAGCTCGGGACAGGGAGACGGGGCTGGGGTTGGGGACAAGGTTGAGGCTTGGGACAAGGACAGGGGCCAAGACGGGGTTGGGGACACGGACAGGGCTGGGGTTGGGGACACGGGCGTGGCTGGGGACAGGGGACAGGTGACAGGGAGGTACCGGTGGCCTCGTTGTAGTAGACGCTGATGCGGTCGAGCTGCAGGTCGCTGTCCCCGTGGTAGGTGCCCGTGGGGTCGATGCCGTGCTCGTCACTGATGACCTCCCAGAACTGCCGGGGGGGACAACGGGGACAGTCAGCGCCCGGACACCTGGGCCCCCGGGGGACCCTCCCTTGGGGACACCCTCATCCCCCCCGGGGACATCCCGGACACCTGGGGGACCCTCGCTCCCTTGGGGACACCCACATCCTCCCTTGGGGACATCCCAGACACCAGGGCCCCCAGAGGACCCTCCCTCCCTTGGGGACACCCTCATCCCCCCCGGGGACATCCCGGACACCTGGGCCCCTTGGGGACACCCAGGTCCCCTCCTCCCCCCTTGGGGACATCCAGGTCCTGTCCCCTGCTTGGGGACCCCCCCCCCCCACCTTGGGGACATCCCAGCCCTGTTCCCACCAGGTCTTAGGGGAGGGGCGGGGCCTGAGCTGGGGGCGGAGCCACTGCTGGGGCCCGGCCTATCCC
>NW_020455825.1:14183-15362 GCF_003342845.1 Nothoprocta perdicaria
GAGGCAAAAAAATACAAAAAAGAAAAAAAAAAAAGGAGTGGCCGCGGCCCCTCCCCCCGCGCGCCCCTCCCCCCTCCTTTGTCTGCCGCCGCTGCGGGGTGGGGGGAGCGCGCGGCGGGCAGGGGCGGCTCTTAAAGGGGCCGCGCGCGGGCGGGCCCCCCCTCCCCGCCTCACCTTGGCGCCGATCTGGTTGCCGCACTGGCCGGCCTGGATGTGCACGATCTCCCTCATGGTGGCGGCGGGGGGAACGGGGGGGGGCGCTCCGCGCGGCTCCCGGTGTCGCTTCCTCGGTTCTTCCCACCCCTGGGGGGGCGGTTTCGGTACCAGCGGCTGAGGCGGCGCGGCCCCTTTAAGACGCGAGGGCGGCGGCGGGCGGTCAATGCGGCAGCCGCTCCCCGCGCGGCGCCTCTTATAGACGCGCTCTCTGGGCGGCGCCGCCGCGAGGCGGGCGCTCATTGGGTGGCGCCGCGGGCAGCCCGCGCGCTCATTGGCCGGCGCCCCGCCCCCTCCCCGGCACGCCGCCTCCCATTGGCCCGCCCAGCGCGCGGCGCCGCGGGGCATCACGGGAAGCGTAGGCCCGGCGGGGGCGGAGGCAGCCAGGAGACCAACAATGGCGGCCCGGACGCCTGGGCCCTTCTGGCCGCTTCCGCTCGCCCCGGAGGGGCCCAGGCGTCCGGGAGGGCCCCGGTTCCCCCCCCTCCCCTCCGGGTCCCATTGGCGCCCGCTCTAATTATGTCGCGGCGCTAATTACGGCCCGGCGCTAATTGCAGCGCGGCGCCATGTTTCGGAGGACCGCGCGCCATGTTTCGGAGGACCGCTAGGGCGGGGCGGCCTGGGCCCCGCCGCGGCTGCAGGGCGGCGCTATGGCCGCTCCTCTCTATGGTGTTGCCCGCCGACACCTGACGGGCGGGAGCAGTGACCAATGGGAGCGCGGGACCCCGCGGCGGGAGCCAATGGGAGCCCGCCGGGGGGGCGGGGCGGGCGACGGCGCGCGCCGAGCCGGGGCGCGCGACGCTTAAAGGCGCCGCGCGCCCGGGGGGGAGTTTGGGGCGATTCCGGGGGGATTCGGGGCATTTTGGGCGGGATCCGGGTGATTTGGGGGGCCCTTTCTCCCCCCGGTCATGGAGAGGCCCCTGCGGGGCCTCCGCCCCCTCTGGCCAGGTAGGCCCGGACAACGGG
>NW_020455825.1:18091-20077 GCF_003342845.1 Nothoprocta perdicaria
CCACCCCCTCTGTTGCAGGAGGAGGAGGGCGGGGCTGAGGCCCCGGTGCCCAGGCCCCGCCCCCTGCGCTGCCCCCGGGGCGACCCCGGCTCCGCCCCCCCCAAGGTAGGCTCCACCCCCCCCACGGCATCAGCGGCCATGATGGGTGGGGCGGGGGAGGCACCCGGGGTGCGACCCCCACGTGTGGGGACAGGGGGGACCAAGGAGCCTGGTGGCCCCTCCTGGGCGTGTCCTTGGCCACCCGGCGCCATTGGCGTGACCTTGGTCACTCAGCTGATGTCATTGGTGTGTCCTTGGCCACCCAGTGTCCTTGGCATGTCCTTGGCCACCCAATGTCATTGATGTGTCCTTGGCCTGTCCTTGGTCACTCAACTGATGTCATTGGTGTGTCCTTGGTCACCGAATGTCATTGATGTGTCATTGGCCTGTCCTTGGTCACCCAACTGATGTCATTGATGTGTCCTTGGCCACCCAATGTCACTGACGTGTCCTTGGCATGTCCTTGGCCACCCAATGTCATTGATGTGTCTTTGACGTGTCCTTGGTCACTCAACTGATGTCATTAGTGGGTCTTTGGCATGTTCTTGGCCACCCAATGTCGTTGACACATCCATGGCCACTCAATGTCCTTGCCATGCCCATTCCATGTCTTTGGTGTGTCCTTGGTCCCCCAACATCATTGATGGATCTTTGGCCACTCAACGTCCATGGCATGTCCTTGGCGTGCCCTTGGTGTGTCTTTGGCCACCCAACATCATTGCTGGGTCCTTGGTGTGTCCTTGGTCCCCCGACATCATTGATGGGTCCTTGGCCACTCAATGTCCTTGGCGTGTCCRTGGCATGTCCATGGCGTGTCCGTGGCGTGTCTTCACTGTGCCGCCCACCCCGCGCCCCCCAGGTGCTCTTCACGGGGGTGGTGGCGGCGGCGGGGACGATGGCCGCCCTGCGGCTCCTCGGCGGCTCGGTGGCCACCTCCGTCTTCGAGTGCACCCACCTGGTGACCGACCGCGTGCGGCGCACCGTCAAGTTCCTGTGCGCCCTGGCGCGCGGCGTCCCCATCGTCACCCCCGAGTGGCTGCTCAAGGTGACCGAGCGCCGGCACCTCGGGGACAGGGGGACCTTGGCGACATGGGGACCTTGGGACTTCGGGGACCTTGGGGGGCTTCAGGGACACGGGGATGTTGGGGGACCTTGGGGACATGGGGACCTTGGGGACCTCAGGGACATGGAGACCTTGGGGACATGGGGACCTCGGGGATCTTGGGGACACGAGCACCTCGGGGACATGGAGACCTTGGGGACCTTGGGAGGCTTCAGGGACACAGGGATGTTGGGGCACCTTGGGGACATGGGAATCTTGGGGACCTTGGCGACATGGGGACCTTGGGACTTCGGGGACCTTGGGGGGCTTCAGGGACACGGGGATGTTGGGGGACTTTGGGGACATGGGGACCTCGGGGACCTTGGGGACACGGGCACCTCGGGACCTTGGGGACGCGAGGACCTCGGGGACATGGAGACCTTGGGGACATGGGGACCTTGGGGACCTTGGGAGGCTTCAGGGACACAGGGATATTGAGGGACCTTGGGGACATGGGGACCTCGGGGACATGGCAATCTCGGGGACAGAGACCTTGGGGGCCTGTGGGAACATGGGGACCTCGGGGACATGGGGACCTTGATGGGCTTTGGGGCTCCTTGAAGGCACCTGAGGGGCTTTGGGGACCTTTGGAGACATTGAGGATCTTTACAGACTCTTGGGGACATTGAGGTGGCCCTTGGGGACATGGGAGGCCTTTGGGGACATTGGGAGGCCTTGGGGAGGCCTTTGGGGACATTGGGGAGGTCTTGGGGGCTGCTGGGGGACCTTGAGGTGGCCCTTGGGGACATCTGGGGTCCTTGGGAACCTTGGGGAGGCCCTTGGGGATATCTGGGGTCTCTGGGGACATTGGGGGATCTTGGGGACCTCTGGGCTCCTTGGGGACC
>NW_020455825.1:21847-23334 GCF_003342845.1 Nothoprocta perdicaria
ATGGCCCCCTGCCGCCCCATGTCCCAATATGGCCCCCAACTAACCCATCTGGTGGCCATCATGGTGGCCCCCATCCCTACATTGACCTTGTGGTGCAGCCCGAGATGTTCTCATCTGTCCCCAGGGTGTCCCCAATGTGCCCCAAGGTGTCCCCAAGTGTCCCCAACCTGCCTGCTTCCCCGTCATGTTGCCCCATGCCCCTGTATGACCCCCAAGTGGCTCCTATGGTGGCCCCCGTGGTGGTCTCCATCCCTATGTTGACCTTGTGGTGGAGCCCGAGATGTTCTCATCTGTCCCTGGGGTGTCCCCAAGTGTCCCCGACCCACCTGCATGGCCCCCTGCCGCCCCATGTCCTGATATGGCCCCAACTGCCCCATTTGGTGGCCCTCGTGGTGGCCCCCATCCCTACGTTGACCTTGTGGTGGAGTCAGAGATGTCCCATAGGTGTCCCCAAGGGTCGCCCAAATGTCCCCAAGTGTCCCTGAGGGTCCCAGATTAGCCCACATGCCCCTCACATTGCCCCATGCCCCGGTATGGCCCTATGATGGCTCCTATGGTGGACCTCATGGTGGCTTCCATCCCTACATAGACCTTGTGGTGGAGCCCCAGTGTCCCCAAGGTGCTCCCAAGTGTCCCTGAGTATCTTCAAGTGTCCCCGACCCACCCGCTTCCCCCTCATGTTGCCCCATGCTCCTGTATGGCCCCCAAGTGGCCCCTATGGTGGCCCTCATGGTGGTCCCCACCCCTACATTGACCTTGTGGTGGAGCCCATGATGCCCCCATCGGTCCCCAAGGTGTCCCCAGGTGTCCCCAACCCATCCACGTGTCCCTCACGTTGCCCCATGCCCTGGTATGGTCTTATGATGTCCCCTGTGGTGGCCCCCATCCCTACGTTGACCCAGTGATGGACCAAAGGTGACCCCCGTCCCTTACGGTGTCCCCAACGTGTCCCCAACGCGTCCCCAGGGCTACGAGGTTCACGTCACCCCCAGCGTCCGCCCCGAACCCGAGCTCATGAGGGACATCATCACCTGCAGCGGTGGCACCTTCCTGCCCACCATGCCCTGCACCTACCGCGTGAGTGACACGGGGACATGAGGGGGACAGGGGGACACCGGGGGGACACAGGGGGAGCGTGGGGACACCAGGGGTGGCACCTTCCTGCTCCCGCACCTGGGGGTGACCGGGGGSACATGGGGACATGAGGGGGACCCTTGGGAACGTGGTGGGGACACAGGGGTGGCCCAAGGAGGACATGGGAGGCCCAGGTGTCCCAGATGTCTCAGGTGTCCCATGGGTGTCCCAGGTGTCCCATGGGTGTTCCAGGTGTCCTGTGTATCCCGTGGGTGTCCCAGGTGTCCCATGGGTGTCCCAAGTGTCCCAGATATCCCAGATGTCCCCATGGGTGTCCCAGACGTCCCGGGTGTTGCAGGTGTCCTGGGTGTCCCATGGGTGTCCCAAGTGTCCCAGATATCCCAGATGTCCCC
>NW_020455825.1:26159-27714 GCF_003342845.1 Nothoprocta perdicaria
GTTGGGGACGTGAGTCAACCCTTGGGGACATGTTAGGGACACTGGGACACGGGACACTCCTTGGGGACACATTGGGGACACATTGGGGACACTGGGACATGGGTCACCCCTTGGGGACACGTTGGCCACACAGGTCACTCCTTGGGGACACATTGGGGACACGTTGGGGACMCTGGGACRYGGGKCACCCCTTGGGGACACGTTGGGGACACGTTGGGGACATGGGTGGGGCCAAGAAGAGGCGGAGCCGGAGCTGCAGCCAATGTCCTGTTGCCACCAGGCCCTAACGAGCGCTAACGAAGACGAGCGACGGGCTAACGAGGACGCCAACGAGGGCTAATGAGGGCTAACGAAGGCTCGTTGAGGTGATGAAGGCTGATTAGGGCTAATGAGGGCTAATGAGGGCTAACGAGGGCTAATGAAGGCTCGTTAGGGCTAACGAAGGCTAATTAGGACTAATGAAGCCCTAACGATGGCGAATGAAGGCTAACTTGGGCTAATGAAGGCTAATTAGGACTAATGGAGACCTAATGATGACAAATGAAGGCTAATTAGGGCTAATGAAGGCTAATTACGGGTATCAAAGGCTAATTAGGGCTAACTAAGACCTACGGATATCTAATGAAGACTAATTAGGTGTATCGCAAGACAACTAGGGCTAATTGGGAACTTGTTGAGATCTAACGATGGCTAACGAAGGCTAATTACGGCCAAGGAAGGCTAATTACGGCTAACGAAGACCTAACAATGGCTAACCAAGGGTAATTAGGGCTATCAAAGGCTCATTAGGGCTAATGAAGGCTAATTAGGGCTAGCGAAAGCTCCTTAAGCCTAACGAAGGCTAAACGGGGCTATGGAAGGCTCATTAGGGCTAAAGAAGGCTAATTAGCATTAGGGAAGGCTCATTAGAGCTAACGAAGGCTAATTAGGGCTAGAGAGGCTCGTTAAGGCTAATGAAGGCTCATTGGGGCTAGAGAAGGCTCGTTAGGGCTAATGAAGGCTCATTGGGGCTAGAGAAGGCTCGTTAGGGCTAACGAAGGCTCATTAAGGCTAGCGAAGGCTTCGTTAGGGCTAACGAAGGCTCATTAAGGCTAACAAAGCCTCATTAGGGCTAGCGAAGGCCTCGTTAGGGCTAACGAAGGCTCATTAAGGCTAGTGAAGGCCTTGTTAGGGCTAACGAAGGCTCATTAAGGCTAACAAAGCCTCATTAGGGCCAGCGAAGGCCTTGTTAGGGCTAATGAAGGCTCATTAAGGCTAACAAAGCCTCATTAGGGCTAGCGAAGGCCTCGTTAGGGCTAATGAAGGCTCATTAAGGCTAGTGAAGGCCTTGTTAGGGCTAGTGAAGACTCATTAAGGCTAACGAAGCCTCATTAGGGCTAGCGAAGGCCTCGTTAGGGGCTAGCGAAGGCTCATTAAGGCTAACGAAGCCTCATTAGGGCTAGCGAAGGCCTCGTTAGGGGCTAGCGAAGGCTCATTAAGGCTAGCGAAGGCCTCCTTAGGGCTAGCAAAGGCTCATTAAGGCTAACGAAGCCTCGTTAGGGCTAATGAAGGGCAG
>NW_020455825.1:30206-31759 GCF_003342845.1 Nothoprocta perdicaria
CAAGGTCCTCCCATGTCACTTGTCCTCGTCCCAGGTCCCTGGTGCCACCTCGAGCTCCCTGCTGCCACCACAACCTCCCCTATGTCCCCCGTCCCCTCCCTAGGTCCCCAGGGCCACCTCTAGGTCCCTCAGTGCCCCCTTCCAAGCCCTCCAGGGCCACCTTGAGGTCCTTCATGTCCCTCGTCCCCTCCCCAGGTCTCCRGGRCCTCCTTGAGGTCCCTGGTGCCACCTCAACCCCCGCCATGTCCCCTGTCCCCTCCTCGGGGCCACCCGGTCCCCAAGCAGGAGGCCGAGGCCACCCCCACCCCCGTGTCCCCACAGTGTCCCCAGGGCCACCCCCTTCGCCGCTGTCCCCAAGCCGAGCGCCGGTTGGTCCCACCTGGGCGGCTGCGGGTTCCCACGTGGGGACACGGGGACGCGGTGGCTCCGGACACGGGGGACACGGGAACGCGGTGGCTCCGGCCGCCGCCTCCGGCCGGGATGAGCTCAGGGCTCGGGAATGGGGAAGGGGGCGGAGCCTGGGCCCTTCCCGGCACCGCGCTGGCCTGTCCCCAACATCCCCAATGTGTCCCCAGGGTGACCCCCACATGGTCCTGGCCTGTCCCCAACGTCCCCAACGTCCCAAATGTCACCCCATGCGGCCCCGGCCTGTCCCCAATGTCCCCAATGTCCCCAAYGTCCCCAGCATGCCCCCGTGTGGCCCTGTCCCCAACGTGTCCCCGGGCTGTCAGCACTGTGTCCCCAGGGTGTCCTGATGGGACCCCATTGGGGTCCCAGGGTGTCCCTGTGACATCCCTGAGTGTGTCCCCAACGTGTCCCCAACGTGTCCCCAACAGGATGGCCCTTAGTGTGTCCCCATTGTGTCCCCACCGATGACCCCGGTGACACCCCAGTGGTGGCCCCACTGCGGACTCCAATGGAGACACCAGTGACGTCCCCAGCGTGTCCCCAGTGGTGACACCCCAGTGTCACCCACTGCGTCCCCCTCGGCGCCGCGGCCCTGTCCCCTTGGTGGCCTCGCTGGCAGGGAGGGGACATCAGTGACTGCTCGAGGGCTCGGGTTCCTCCAGCTTTATTGGGTACCATCGCGGAGGGGACGGCCCAGTGTCCCCAAGGCAGAGAAGGGACAACTCCGGTGTCCAGGGGCCATCCGAGGACATTAGGACCAGCCTGGTGTCCCCATGGTGGAGAGGGGACACCCAGACGTCACCGGCGTCCCCTGAGATGGACAAGGGGCATCTCCAGTGTCCTTGGTGTCCCCAGGAGGGACAGGGGACACCCCAGGAGCCAAGGGACCTCCAGGGTCCCCAGGATCCCCAAGGTGGCCAGAGGACCTCCGGGTGGCCCCAAGGCGGTCAGGGGACACCTGGATGCCCCCACTGTCCCCAGTAGGACAAGGGACCATCCAGGTGTCTCCAGGATGGCCAGGCGACCCCTGGACATCCCCAGTGTCCCCAAGGTGGCCAGGGGACATCCCAGGACTCAAGAGACCTCCAGGTGTCCCTAAGGTGGCCAGGGACACCCAGACATCTCCAGTGTCCCCATAGTGACCA
>NW_020455825.1:33015-35561 GCF_003342845.1 Nothoprocta perdicaria
TTGGGAGTGTTGGGGACGTTGGGGGTGTTGGGGACAATGGGAGTGCTGGGGACATTGGGGACGTTGGGAGTGTTGGAGACGTTGGGGTTGTTGGGGACACTGGGGACATTGGGAGTGTTGGGGACGTTGGGGTTGTTGGGGACAATGGGAGTGCTGGGGACATTGGGGACGTTGAGAGTGTTGGAGATGTTGGGGTTGAGGACAATGGGGGACATTTGAGCTGTTGGGGACGTTGGGGGTATCGGGGACATTGGGGTCATTGAGGGTGTTGGGGACATTGGGGTTGGAGATGTTGGGGGCGTCAGGGACATTGGGGGTGTTGGGGACACGGGGTGTTGGGGACAATGGGGGACATCTGAGCTGCTGGGGATGTTGGGGGTATCGGGGACATTGGGGGCGTTGGAGACATTGGGGGTGTTGGGGACACTGAGGGTGTTGGGGACATCGGGGACGTTGGGGACAATGAGGGACATTGGGGACAATGGAGGTGTTGGGGACATTTGGGGACGTTGGGGACAATAGGGACAGTGGGGACATCGGGGGTGTTGGGGGCAATGGGGTCTATACTGGTCTCTGCTGGTCTATGGGAGTCTATATTGGTCTAGAGAGCTCCATATGGATCTATAGGGAGCCACAGTGGTCTATATGGGTCTATACTGGTCTATACGTGTATAGGTGAGCCCATTCCGGTCTATATGGATCTCTATGGGTCTATACTGGTCTAGATGGTTCTATACAGGCCTGTAGAGGTCTATCCAGGTCTATATGGGTCCAGATGGCTCCAGTCTGCTCTGTGTGGGTCTAGATGGCTTTAAACTGGTCTATATGGGTCCATATAGGTCTATACAGGTTTATACTGGTCTATACAAGTCTATACTGGTTTATATGACTCTACACAGGTCTATACGGGTCCAGTTGGCTCCGTTCTGGTCTATATGGGTCTAGATGGGTCTCTACTAGCCTGTAGAGATCTATAGGAGCTTATATAGATCTATACAAATCTATACTACTCTAAATGGGTCTACAGTGGTCTATAATGGGTCTAGGGGTCTAGATGGGTCTATAGAAATCTATACAAGTCTGTACTGGTCTATAGGGGTCTATACTGGGCTAGACAGATCTATAAAGGTCTATCCTTACCTATAGAGATCTATAAGGATCTATACTGCTCTACAAGCATGTATAAGGATATATAGGGGTGTATACTAGACTATGTGGGTCTATAACAGCCTACAGATGTCTATAGGGATCTATACTGGTCTACAGGGGTCTATACTGGTCTATATGGGTCCCAAGGGCTCTATGTGGCTCTATGGGGGTCTATGTGGGTCTATGGGTTTACATGGGTCTATACGGGTCTCTGTAGGTCTCTATGGGTCCACAGGGGTCTACGTGGGTATATGTGGGTCTACAGGGGTCTGTAGGGATCTATGTTGGTCTATAGGAGCCTATAGGGGCCTATTGGTGTCTATGTGGGTCTATAGGGGTCTATGGGGTCTACATGGGCCTATAAGGGTCTGTTGGGGCCTATGGGGTCTATGGAGTCTATAAGAGTCTATGTGGGTCTATAGGGTTCTATGTGGGTCTAGGGGGTCTACACGGGCCTATAGGGGTCTACATGGGTCTGTAGGGGGTCTATAGGGGATCTATAGGGGTCTACGTGGGTTTATGTGGGTCTAAAGGTGTCTAGGGGTTCCATGTGGGTCTATGTTGGTCTACAGGAGTCTATGTGCATCTATAGGGGCGTAGGGGGTCTACAGGGGTCTATTTAGGTCTATGTTGGTCTACAGCGGTCTATAGGGGTCTATGTGGGTCTATAGGGGTGTACGGGGTCTACGTGGGCCTATAGGGGTCTATAGGGGTCTACATGGGTCTTTAGGGGTTGGTAGGGCTCTATGGGGTCTATGAGGTCTATAGGGGTCTGCATCGGTCTATGGGGTCTATAGTGGCCTATAGAGGTCTATGGGGTCTATAGGGCTTTGTGGGATCTATAGTGGTCCATAGTGGTCTATGTGGATCTATTAGGCCTATAGGGCTCTATGTTGATCTATAGGGGCCTATAGGGGTCTTTGTGGGTGTATGGAGTCTACGTGAGCCTGTAGAGGTCTATGTGGGCCTATAAGGATCTATGGAGTCTACGTGGGCCTATAGGTGTCTGTAGTGGTCTACGTGGTTCTATAGGTGTCTGTAGTGGTCTACGTGGTTCTATAGAAGTCTGTAGGGGTCTATGGGACCTATGAGGTCTATAGAGGTCTACATGGGTCTATATGGGGCTATGGGGTCTATGGGATGTCTAGAGGTGTTTAGGGTTCTACATGGGTCTATTGGGTCTATAGGGCTCTATGGGATCTATAGAGGTCCATAGTGGTCTACGTGGGTCTATGGGGCCTATAGAGGTCTATGTTGATCTATAGGGGCCTCTAGGCATCTATATTGATCTATAAGGGTCAATGGGGCCTATAAGGGTCGATGGGGTCTATAGGGGTCTATGGGGTCCATGGGGGTCTACGGGGCCAACAGGGGTCTATAGGGGCCCATAGGGTCTA
>NW_020455825.1:40148-41727 GCF_003342845.1 Nothoprocta perdicaria
TGTGGGCTCCATAGGGCACTTATAGGTGCCATAGGAGGTCTATAGGTGTCATAGGGATCTATGGGTGCCATAGGGGTCTATGGGCTCCATAGGGCACCTATAGGTGCCATAGGAGGTCTATAGGTGTCATTGAGATCCATGGGTGTCATAGGGGTCTATGGGCTCCATAGGGCACCTATAGGAGGTCTGTAGGTGTCATAGGGATCTATGGGTGCCATAGGGGTCTGTGGGTGCCATGGGGGCTCTATAGGTGCCACAACAGGCTCCGTGGGCACCATAGGTCTCTATGGGCTCCATAGGGGTCTGTAGGTGCCATAGAGGGCACCATATGGCTCTGGGCACCATAGGGCTCTATGGGTGCCATAGGGGTCTATAGGTGCCCTAGGGGACTCCATGGGCTCCATAGGATTCTATAGGTGCCATTGGAGGTCTATAAGTGCCATTCCGGTATATAGGTGTGATGGGGGGCTCTATGGGTGCCATAGGGGCCTATAGGCTCCCTAGGGCTTTATAGGTGCCATAGGGGGCTCTACGGGCTACATAGGCGTCTATAGATGCCATAGGAGGCTGTATAGGCTCCATAAGTCTCTATGGGCTCCATAGGGTTCCATGGGCTCCATAGGGTTCTGTGGGTGCCATAGGGCTCTAAAGGTGCCATAGAGGGTCTATGCCTCACAGGTCTCTATGGGTGCTATAGGGCTCCATGGGTGCCATAGGGCTCCATAGGGTTCTATGGGCTCCATAGGTGCTATAGCGGGCTCTATGGGCTCCATATGTCTCTATGGGTGCTATAGGGCTCCATGGGTGCCGCAGGGGGCTCTATGGGCTCCATAGGTACCATAGGGGGTCTATGGGCTCCACAGGTCTCTATGGGTGCTATAGGGCTCCATGGATGCCATAGGGCTCCGTAGGGTTCTATGGGCTCCATAGGTGCTATAGGGGCTCTATGGGCTCCATAGGTGCTGTAGGGGATTCTCTGGGCTCCATAGGTCTCTATGGTGCTATAGGGCTCCATAGGTGCCATAGGGGGCTCTATGGACTCCACAGGTCTCTATGGGTGCTATAGGGCTCCATGGGTGCTGTAGGGGGCTCTATGGGCTGCACAGGTCTCTATGGGTGCTATAGGGCTCCATGGGTGCCGCAGGGGGCTCTATGGGCTCCATAGGTACCATAGGGGGTCTATGGTCTCCACAGGTCTCTATGGGTGCTATAGGGCTCCATGGGTGCCTTAGGGCTCCGTAGGGTTCTATGGGCTCCATAGGTGCCATAGGGGGCTCTATGGGCTCCATAGGTGCCATAGGGGGCTCTATGGGCTCCATAGGTCTCTATGGGTGCCATAGGGCTCCATTGGTGCCATAGGGCTCCATAGGGCTCTATGGACTCCATGGGTGCCGTAGGGGGCTCCATAGGTGTCCGTGGACACCGTGGGTGACCGTGACCCCCACCCCGTGTCCCCCCAGGTGCCGCCGGGGCCGCCCCCCTGGCGCCGCCTCCTGGGGCGCTGGCGGGCCCAGGTGTTCGGGCTGCTGCTGCAGCGGGCGCTGCGCGAGCAGCAGGTGCGGCCCGGACGCCGGGGCCC
>NW_020455825.1:44308-48539 GCF_003342845.1 Nothoprocta perdicaria
GCGGGGACACCAAGGGACATGGTGGGGACATCATGGGACAGCATGGGGACACTTGGAGACAGCGTGGGGACATCATGGGACCCCTGGGGACATCGTGGGGACATTGCAGGGACACCAAGGGGCATCGGGGAAGCCTGGGGACATCGTGGGGACATTGTTGGGACTCCAAGGAGACATCGGGGGACACCAAGGGACACCACGGGGACACCAAGGAATACTGGGGGACGACAACGGGACACCTGGGGACATTGTGGGGACATTGCGGGGACACCAAGGGACATGGTGGGGACATCAGGGGACATCACGGGGACACCAAGGGACATCAGGGGACAGCCACGGGACACCTGGGACATCATGGGGATATTGTGGGGACCCCAAGGGGACATTATGGGGACATCATGGGGACATCGTAATCATGGGGACATCTGGGGACACTGTGGGACATTGCAGGGACCCTGGGGATACTGGGAGGGTGACAGTCCTGGGGACACCACTGGATGTGATGTGGACACCCCTTGGGGACAATGGGGGGACATTTGGGGGCGGGGCCACCCCTGGGGACACCCCCAGGGTGGGGGCCATTGGGGGAGGGGACACGGGGGGGCTGGGCGGTGTCACCGGGGGCGTCCCGGTCACCGCTGTCCCTTGTCCCCAGGGCGGGTGGCCCCGGCCCGGCCGCGGTGGCAGCCGGCGGGTGACAGGTGAGTGGAGGGGACAAAGGGACCCGGGGGAGGTGACAAAGGGGACCCTGGGGGGGGTTGGGTGACCCCAAGGGTGACACACGGACATGAGGTGACAACAGGAACGGGGGGGAGGGGACAAAGGGACCTGGGAGGGTGACAAGGGGGACCCTGGGGAGGGCAGGGGACCCCAAGGGTGACGAAGGGACCCTGGAGGTGACAAAGGGACCTGGGGGGTGACAGGAGGGGTGGTGGCAGGTGACACCAGGGGTGTCCAATGTCCCCCCCTCCGCGTGACCCGGTGCCACCGCTCTGTCCCCAGCGCGTCCCCGGAGGTGACAGGAGGCGCCGAGCGCAGCCGTGAGTGGGGACACGGGGACACGCTGCCACCCCACGGTGTCCCCACGGTGTCCCCACGGTGTCCCCTCGTCACAGCGGTGGCCCCGGCGCGGGTGACACGGCACAGAGCGGCAGCGGAGGAGGTGACGCCGGACGAGGTGACACGGGACACGGCCACAAGGGACAACGTGACGCGGCACACGGTGACGCGGGACACGGTGACGCGGGACACGGTGGCGAAGGACAAGGTGACAAGGCACAAGGGGAGCCAGCGCTGGGTGGGGACAAGGAGGAGGACAAGGGACGTGGCAGGAGGTGACACGCGGGGACAGGGGCCTGGGGTGGCCGTGGTCCCGGTGTCACCTCTGTCCCCTCCGTCTGTCCAGCCCTTCCCGCACAGGGACCAGCTGCCACCCCCGGACAGAGGTGGGTGTCACTTGTGTCACCTCCCTATGTCACTTGTGTCACCCCCCTGTGTCACCCTGTGTCACCTCCCTGTGTCATCCCCGTGTCACTTGTGTCACCTCCCTATGTCACTTGTGTCACCCCCCTGTGTCACCTCCCTGTGTCACCCCATGTCACTTGTGTCACCCCCCTGTGTCACCCCGTGTCACCTATGTCACTTCTATCACCCCATGTCACTTGTGTCACCTTCCTATGTCACTCGCGTCACTCGTGTCACTTGTGTCACCCCCCCGTGTCCTCCCAGTGCCACCATGATGTCACCCCCCCATGTAACCCCTGGTGTCCCCCAGGTGCCACCACCATGTGACACCCTGGTGACGCCGCGTTCCCCCCCCATTGTCCCCTCTGTGCCACCCCCAGGTGCCCCCGTGTGCCCCCCCCAACAAGTGCCACCCGCGGGGACGTCGCCGATGTCCCCAGGGGCGCTGGGGACGCTCGTGCGGGAGCTGCAGGCCCTGGGCGCTGCCATCCTTGGGGACGGGGACGTCCCCATGTCCCCCCCCCCGCCCTGAGCCCGCGGGGGCCCCGGCGTCCGGGTGAGTCACGGCGGGGACCTGGGGACACCCCTGTCACCTGGGGGGTGGGGGGGGGTCACACTGTGGCCTCCCGGTGCCACCTGAACCTCCGGGTCACCTTGGGGACCCTGTCACCCCCCGGTGCCACCAGTCCCGTGTCCCCCCGTGTCACCTTGGGGTCCCCTTGTGCCACCTTGGGGACCCTGTGGCCTCCCAGTGTCACCAGTCCCGTGTCCCCCCGTGTCACCTTGGGGACCCTCTGTCACCTTGGGGACCCTGTCACCTCCCGGTGCCACCTGTCCTGTGTCCCCCCGTGTCACCTTGGGGTCCCCTTGTGCCACCTTGGGGACCCTGTGACCTCCCAGTGTCACCAGTCCCGTGTCCCCCCGTGTCACCTTGGGGACCCTCTGTCACCTTGGGGTCCCCTTGTGCCACCTTGGGGACCCTGTGGCCTCCCTGTCCCCCCCCCAGGGCCACCTGTCCCATGTCCCCATGTGTCACCTTGGTGGGGGGGGTCTCCCTGTCCCCTCCCCCCCTGATTTTGACACTTTTTGGCTTTTTTTTTTCCAGTTTTGCCGACTTTTCACCCCATTTTCACTGCAGTTAAAAATCGTAATAAAGACACAAAAAGAGCAAAAATCCCAAGAAAATGACCCAGACTGGGGCCACCGCCAGCAGCGCCCCCGGCGTCACCTGCGTCCCCAGTGACGCCATCTCTGCGTCACTGCGTCACCCTGTGCGTGTCACCCCCGCCCCGCGATGTCCCCAAATGTCCCCGGTGGCGTCACTCGTGTCCCCAAGGCTGCTGATGTCCCCACGGCCACCACGGGTGTCCCCAGCGTCCCCGCTGGGCTGGTGTCACCGCCGGGTGCTGGTGGCCCCAGCGTCGTGGTGTCACCGCTGTCCCCGATGTCACCGCTGCCCCGGTGTCCCCCCCAGTGTCCCTCAGTGCTGGTGGCCCCGTGGTCTGGGTGACACGGGGGTCCCCCGTGTCCCCGTTGTCACCGCAGCGACGGTGGCACCTCCTGCAGGGCGGAGGGGAGGAGGCCCAGAATTGGCTCAAATCCACCCAAAATGGGCTAGAAATTACCCAAATTGTGACAATTTGCCCCAAAAGCGGCTCAGATTTCCTCCTCCCCCATCCCCGGCGCCAACCAAGAGCTCCAAGACCCAACGTCCAACCCCAAGGCCCAAGACCCAACCTCAACACCCAACCTCAGCACCCATCAACACCCAACCCAACCTCCAAGACCCAACATCCAACCCCGAGGCCCAACCTCTGACCTAAAGACCAAGGTCCAGCCCCAAGACCTCTTAAAGCCTCAGACCCAACCTAAGACCCAACATCCAACCCCAAGATTCAACCTCAAGGCCCAACCCCAAGACCCCGCACACCCACAATCCAACCGCACGACCCCAACCTTCAACCCCAATAGTCAAGACCCAACAACCAACCCCAAGACCCGACCCTAAGACCCGACCCAAGGACCAAAATCCAACGCAAGATCCCAAGACCAACCTCAAGACCCCAGTGCTCAACCTCAAGACCCCAGACTCAACCCCAGAAACTCAACCTCAACACTCAAGATCCAACCCCAGACCCAATATCCAACTCAAAGACCTAATGCCCAGCCCCAAGACCCAACCTAAAGACTCAACGYCCCAAACCCAATATCCTACTCAAAGATCTAATGCCCAATCCCAAGACTCAACTCCAAGCGCCAACGTCAAGACTCAACCTCAAGTCCCAACTCCAAGACTCAAGGCACCCAAGATCCATCCTCAAGACCCCAGCCCTCAACCCCAATACTCAAGACTCAACAACCAATCCCAAGACCCAACGTAAAGAGCCAAGACCCAACCCAAAGACCATGATCCAACCCAAAGATCCAACCCCAAGACCCAACATCAAGACCCAACCCAAAGACCACGATCCAACATCAAGACCCAACCCAAAGACCACGATCCAACCCAAAGACACAACCTGAAGACCAAGATCCAACCCAAAGACCCAACCTGAAGACCCAAGACCCAACCCAAAGACCACGATCCAACCCAAAGACCCAACCTGAAGACCCAAGACCCAACCCTAAGACCACAATCCAACCCAAAGATCCAACCCCAAGACCCAACATCAAGACCCAACCCAAAGAGCAAGACCCAACCGAAGACCCAACCTGAAGACTCAAGCCCCACCCCCAAAGCCTGAGCTGCCCCATCCTCACCCTCCCA